>NC_056748.1:754573741-754728741 GCF_019279795.1 Protopterus annectens
TACAGACGCTACGATTATGAGGTGCAATTCCTGTGGTACATTATTTAAGTCCCTCAGTCCTTGTTTGCCTACTTTGTGACCTTGAGCTAGTCATTTAACCAAGCATGGCTCCCAGCTTGCCCCTGAAAAGGGACTGTGTGTCCAGTGGGCCTACCTATTTAACAACTAGGATTATTATTAAGTATTAGACCTGCAAAAGCCTAATACCTTGGGCAGAACTGCATACAAAAGACTGAGGATAGTAAGACAAATCCATAGTCTCCAAATTAAAGTATATACTTTACTTGTTATATCAGTGAAGTGTTCAAAATGGAATCTAAAACTATATTTGATACTAAGGGGGATATGCAGCAGCTCAGAAAGTATAAAGTATTCCCCTGTTGTGCATTGTTTACTCATTTGAATTTGTTAACTGAGGTAGAGCTTTGATCAAAAATCATGAGCTTCAGTCTCAACCTGTGAGGAAAAAAACAACAAAAGCACAGTAAAGTGAAGTATTTGATAAGCACACAATGTGACACAATGAGACTGCATGCAATATGAAAACATGTGTATATATATATATATATATATATATATATATATATATATATATATATATATATATATATATATATATATATATATATATATATATGTGTGTGTGTGTGTGTGTGTGTGTATATATATATATATACACACACACACACACACACACACACACACACACACACACACACACACACACACACACATACACTATGCACACCAGCAAAGCAAATAGTAATATAAAATTGCAAAATTATATTTCTTGTGACTGACATCAATATATGCATGAATATGCGTGAGAAGAAAAGAGAGGAACCAGTGACAAGCGAAGATAAAGAGAACTGGAGACAGCCGCAAAGAACATTAGGTTATGTGACTTGAGAGAATAAAGGCACACTGTGCTTGATTTCTACAGATGAGATTTTAGCTAAACATGGAAAACAAGAAAAGAATTGTCTTTGATGTAAGAGGGAAGACATTCTCAAAATGTGGGGTCTAGGCTAGAAATAGTATAATTTGTAAGGGGTTGCATCAGTAAGCCTGAATATCTGTTACATCTGAGATTGTTAAAAGTATGAATCTGAAAAGAATGTGAAAAGATTAACATATGAATAGCATATGGATAATTCGTTATTAGATCTCTCAGTGTATGAAAACCCGTTTTGTAATTTAAATGACAGTTATCAGGAAGGTAAAGAAAATGTAAATGTTTCACAAAGCTGTTTTTCTACAGGATATGGGAGATTAGAAATACCTAACATGCTTACATTTGGTTCATTTATTCCACCAAAAAATTCTGATGCTGTTTGTGCATTTGAAAATACATTGTGTAAACAGATAGAAGAAATGTATGATCAATGTGTGAAGAATGTTAATGTGTGCAATTTAAGTAAAGAACAGTGGTTAGCACTTAAACAACTACTAAGTGTTGCTGATAAATATGTGTTCACGCAAGTGGACAAAGGAGGGAATTGGGTTATTTTGAACAAGAAAGACTATGATAATATGGTCTTGGAATTGTTACTTGATAGAAAAACCTATAAGGAACTACCCAGTAGTTCAATGAAGCAATTTAATGAGGGCTTGATGGAACTTGAAAAAAAACTACATCTAACGTGTCCTAAGGATGCAAAGTTTTTTGTGATTCCAAAACTTTTGAAGTCCCTAACTAAACCCCCCCTGGAAGACCAATAGTTTCAGGGGTAGGGGCTTATTTACATAATTTAGGCATATTTTTGGACTGTCAGTTAAAAGTGTACTTTCCAAGAATCCAATCTTACATCAAAAACATATCACACATATTGGAACATATGACGCATATACAATGGAAATCAGAATATTATTTTGTATGTGTGGATGTGAAATCTTTATATGCAAATATAAAAATTGAGAAAGGTTTGGAAGCAGTTAGAAGGATGATGGGGGAGGGTCCTAGAACCTCATATATGTGTCAGCTTTTGGAATATGCCATAATGCACAGCTATTTTGAGTATGAAGGAAAGATGTTTTTGCAGTTGGAAGGGGCAGCAATGGGGAAGGCTTTTGCCCCCTCATATCTCATATATATCCAACACAATTTATGAAGAATAACATAATGTTATTTAAATGTTTTATAGATGATTTGATATTTGTGTTTAAAGGGGAAATGTATGATTTTGCATACTTTATGGACACGTTAAGTCAGAACACTTTTGCATTACAGTTTGCTTATAGAATGAACAGAGAAAGCATGCAATTTTTGGATGTTGCGTTTTACACTGACATGGAGGGAAGTTTGCAATATAAACCATATCACAAGGAAACAGCAGCAGAAAACTTTTTACAACTAGTAGTGCTCATCCCCCACATTTAATAAAATCTTTGCCTTATGGGGAATTCAGGAGGATTTCTACTAATTCATCTGATAAAAGTATTCTGAGGAGTGAATCTGATAAGGTAAAGAAAAAATTGGGGAAGAGAGGATATGGTGAAAATATTATGCAGGCAGCTCTGAATAAGCTAAGGGGAAATAGGCAGTGCAATGAGGATAATTTCATCAGAAGATATGTTGGTCATACAGAGGAAAATAGAAAGGGGGTTATGAGGTGTATCACATTTTTTTGTTACACAATTTTCTACACTAACATTTAATGTAAGGAAATCGGTGGAAAATGTATGGCCTGTTATTAAAAGAGATGAAGTGATAGGAAAATTATTTCCAGAAAAAAAAATCCCATTTTCTTATGGTAGGTTCAAAAATTTAAAAGAGTTATTAAAAGTGAAAAAAGAAGACAGAAATGGGGATAGGAATGGAGAGTTTCCATGTGGGGCCTGTAAAATATATAGTAAGATCAAAAATGTGGATGGTTGGATGATAAATGACAAGAAGTTTTAGATTAAGAGTGAATTTAAATGTAATTCATGTGGTGTGGTCTGCATCATTGGGTGTGGATGCACACCCATAAAATGGTATGTGAGGCAAACATAAAAAAGGCAAAATTGAGAATATTGGAACATCTAGGTGACATAAGAAACAAAAGAATGGAAAGTCTGATTGCTGAGCATTTTTGGATGTCACATGGGGGTAATGTTGACAGTTTTTTCTTTAGTGTATTGGCACAACCTTTTGGTGGAGGGGATGATAACATAGAAGGTTAAGCATTCAAAAGTAGACTGGTAAAACTGGGGAAAAAATTATTATCAGTCTAGGTACTTGGCTGAATTTGGAAGTAAACTGGGACTTAAAAGATTTAATGTACAGATGAACAGGTAAGGAACATAAAAAATGTCATAATAAATAAATGTAAGTAGGAAAAGTTTAGTGGCACATTTAATTATTGTTAGTGGGATATAACTTAAATATCAGTGGGTACCACTAGCACAGGACATTCAATGGATAATGGTGAAATGGAAAAAGTTATTTACATTTATTATATAAAGAAATGTTATAATGGAAATGTATAAAAATGTGTAACAACAGTATAAAAGTGAAAGATGTTTTTTATATCTGTGTGAGGCACCTTTAACATTTGGTTAATTAAAGTCATTATGAAAAGGAAGTGAATGTATTTAACTAATTAGCACTGTAATTGGGGGATGTAAAATGGCTGCTGAATGTAATGAGGTTATTCCTTTGAAGGCTGATGGAGCCGAGGTACCAGAATGTGATGTGAAATAAAGAATTGTAGCCACAGCTGTGCTTGTGCTTGGTTTATTCTAAACTACTTGTAAATTTACTAATAGCTTAGATTTCTCTTTATACATTTTTTTTTTGTATGATACCTGTATAATGTATAAATTCTGTTAAATGATTCTGTGGTGCTTTTCTCCCTGGGCCTCTGCTGAAAATAGGCTTTTTCACACAGTCAGACTTTCCCGGTCAACAAATGTCAATAAATAAATGCCAATACTACTTACCACTACTACTACTTCACTACTTACCACTACTACTACTTGTAATAATAATAGTGATAGCACTACTTACCACTACTACTTGTAATAATAATAGTGATAGCACTACTTACCACTACTACTACTTGTAATAATAATAGTGATAGCACTACTTACCACTACTACTTGTAATAATAATAGTGATAGCACTATGTACCACTACTACTACTTGTAATAATAATAGTGATAGCACTACTTACCACTACTACTTGTAATAATAATAGTGATAGCACTACTTACCACTACTACTACTTATAATAATAATAGTGATAGCACTACTTACCACTACTTGTAATAATAATAGTGATAGCACTACTTACCACTACTTCTACTAATAATAATAGTGGTAGTACTAATTACCAATACTACTACTGCCTATAATAATATTAATAGTGCTACTTGCCACTTCTACTGCTAATAATATGTTTAATAATGATATTCTTGAGTTTTGAAAAATCAGAATAGAACATGATGAATCATTAAGATAAGAACTAAACAGTATGAAGCAGAGGGGTCTTATAATAATAAAAAGAAAAAATGCAAATTTGATCAAACAAAACTTAGTTTAGTTATAACTGTTTTCTCTGAAGAAGAGATGTCATCTGGCACAGACAATATGACATCAGTTCAAGAGAAGACGATACTTAATATACCAAAATAAGTAA
Source organism: Protopterus annectens (assembly GCF_019279795.1). Lineage (NCBI taxonomy): Eukaryota > Metazoa > Chordata > Ceratodontiformes > Protopteridae > Protopterus > Protopterus annectens. Next base: position 754,578,364 of record NC_056748.1, read on the forward strand.
GAAGCCATCTTAGCATGTCCATTTACAGTGTCGGGTTGCAAGTTTTTGACAAAAGATTTGTGCTATAAGAAGTATAATACATCACAATACTTAATGAAAAAATATCCAAACAGAACTGCAATAGGCCTTAAAGATGTTTAAGAAAGGGTTGAGGTTATAGATAGTAATGTTCTGTATTGTTCAATTAAGTATATCTATACTGTAGGTTGACGCAAGCATGGATGAGTTAAACAAAATCATTAGCCATGTGTCATAGCATAAGCAAGTAGAGCATTTTCAAGCAAACAGAAGAATTATGGACAGACTGACAAAGATGGCCTTATAGTAGATACAGCCTTATGTATTTACACACAAGTCAGAGAATAAATCCTTTGGTGATATTGTAAATCACCTTAGGTCAACACCTCCACAAAGGAGAAAAAAGGTAGTCATTACTCATAATTACACAAGTTCAGTGCATGGTGCAAGAAAGACACTGAAATCATTGGCCAAGTACCCTATTGCCAAAAATACACATCACAGAAATAATTTGAATGTTTTAACACTACTAATAAATTAATATTTTATGCATTTCATTTTTGATTTAGAAAGGACAAGTACTATCACTCATACTTTTTTCCTGAATTGCCAAGATAAGGAAACAGAAGCTGTAAAATTGATAGCAAGTTATACTATACTCAAATCATTAACCTTCAGAGATATTAAAAAAGAATGAGACACTGCATTACATAAGCAAAAACAAAGACTGTTGTGTTTATTACAAATAACACAAAATTAACATGATGACCAAAATAAAAAGTAAATAAAAAGGTAGGGAAGGATTAAGGGGAAAAACATCACTGTAACAAATGATAGCAAAGACTGGCTAGATTAATAGTATCTAAAAGACTTCAGAAGAAATGTATAGGGATTGCTTATGAAGTGCATTTAAGGATTGTCAAAATAAAAGCAATAATACAAGAATAATGGCTACACAAATGTGTAAAACCAAAGAGGTTACACTATTTATTGCATTAGGCCATTATAAACCAATTGAAATTAGTCCAGTATAAACATAAAAAAATGCATGGGCCAACCATGGCATTGATTAATAATGGCCTTTCAATAAGAGTGACTATCCTCTTTTACTAGTGATAATAATATATGGCTATACTAAGTTACTTTGGTATGGATTGTATATTCTACTTCACAAATGATTACAGTCCCAGAACTGGAAAGAATATTCTCCATAGTTTGTCTTTTAGAAGTTGTAGGTGCACACAATGGCCATCATTCATCAGTTTGCAGCGCTAGTAACACTGATAGAACACAGGTACTCACCTGTTAAACTAGTTCCAGTATGGCCACAAGCAAATGGTGCAGGTGAGAAATGTACACACAGCATTAGCAAAGCAATCAGAATGACCAGATTAAAATACATTTGTTGAATACAGCAACTCAGTATTGTGCTGATAAGTTACAGATCCCTTGTACGTCTGATCACATGTGTCATATATGCAAGTGTTTTGTTTAAAGATGATGTCTGGGTATAGCAGCAACAGAGAAATAATAAAAAAAACTAGCAGTGAACAAGGCAGTGACATTGAAATTAACTCTGACTTTCTCTAAAAGATGTTATTAGTTCTGGCATTTTAAGTGTACTAGTATCTAGCATAGGAGATCTCAAAGATGTGTCAAAACAAATTCTTATTTAAATAGATTTATCAATATTACCACAACACAGGATTTCATAACACTGTTTTCTTTTACTGAGACTTTCACTTGAACTAGTAATAGTAAAACTATGATCATATGTATAAAATACATTTCACACAAATGATTTGAAAAGTTATAGCACCGCCAATAAATCAATAATTAAACAGTTTATGCACTTCAGTTAAGTACTGTCATCCATAATTTTACTTGAACTGAAGCTAAACTTTGTTTGAATTAAATTGGTTTTAGGAGTGGCATTTAAAGCCATATTGTGATTCTAAGTATGCTATCAATACAAGTTGTTATGAATGAAAACAACGGGACACTTTCTTATCAGAAATTAAGTGTTACAACTATTCAGAAATTTTCACCTTAACATGAAGAAATACTGCCCTAATGAAAAAGTATGGCTAAACTGCAAAAAAAAAATCAAAAACTGGAGTTTCATCTATACAAAGGATTAATGCACGTTATAGTAGGTTGTACAAAGGCTAATGGACTAGAAAAGGTATTTCAGTCTGACTTCAATTTATAAGCTTTAGTTTAAACTGTTGTACTGTTTCTAAAATAATTCATTGAGACAATGCATACTTAATGCCTTTTTTTCATTGGTTAATTTGCTTCTTTAGTGATATTTAAATACACAGAGTGTATCTGTGGCCTCGTCTATTCTGGTAACAGAAACAATAAGCACAGTTGGTGACTCCCTGCTGTTGAGAAAAGCAATCTCTTTTTGCCTGTGAGTTGCTTAAACTGATAGAGCTGCTTTCTATCTCACCTGTTCCATTTTGTTTTCTGTTAGAAATATGCTTGGCCTGATGTTTTGTTCTGTGTGGCAGATGGACACTTAAATTACCCAGACTGCATATTTCACATGCTTTTTTCATTGGTTAATTTGTTTCTTGAGTGATACTTAAATATGCATTGTACATCTGTGGCCTTGTCTTTTCTGATAAGACTCAAGGCCTGTAAAATCTACAAGCACTGTTGGTGACTCCCTGCTGGTTATTTTTCCCACCCACCCTCACATTCCTTGAAATACTTTTCAAACTTGGTGATTTTGTTAAGGTGCACTGCAAATTGAGCTTTATAAGCTCCTGCCTTTCTATATTGAATCTTTCATTTTTATCTGCCTTTCCTTGAGACTATTTAAAATAATGCATTTTGTCTCTCATTATCTGTTCTACTGATCTGCTTGCTCTGAATTCATTATCTAGTTAGCTGTTGGATAAAGCAGTGCATTTTTACTCTCTAGTAAGCTCTCTTCCATGTTTCTACATTAAGAGGACAGAGAATTTTTCATCTAGTAGCAGTGGGTGATAGCCTCATCTGTTTAGGTTGAGATTCCTGTATGTTGTTGTTTTATTGGTCTGAGGGCTTTATTGATCAGCTTATTTTGTTTTTAGTACCTTTATAAATTCTGTACAATTGAGTGGCTGTTGGGTCATTTCTACAAAGGAAATTGCATTTATTGAATAATCACTACTTTACTTTATTATACCACCCAGGACTATCACTGCACCATGTTTGGGCACTGGGCAACATTGCTGATTATGTTAGCTGCAGATTACATCAAGTAAGCACCCATTCCTCATCTGATTATAAACACCCTCCACTCCTATCCCTTGCAAGTATACATTAGGACCTGCAAGAAATCTACTGGAAGAAATGACAGTGTTAGTGAATACAGAAGTGTACCATGTGTGTGATCACACCATTTATAAATAGCAGTAGAAGGCATGCTGCATGCATTAGACTATGTGAGGCCATACACACCACCCAGAAGTGCTACCACAACTGTTGTGAGGTATAACATGTGACCATTAGTATGATCTCTACTATGTTTATTAATTTAAATACAAAGGAAATGTGCATATAGGAAAATTAGAAAAACAGAAGATATAGAAGTGGAATACGCAGAAGGAACATGTTGAAGTGGGGAGAGAGGAAGGTGGGTGTGTATTTGTTTGAGACTGGTGCCCTTCATTTTTACAACAAGGGTAGATAGGAAGGGCATATTGGAAAGCTGGAGGATGAAAATGGGGGCACGCAAACAAAGAAATATAAAACACAAAGACCAATAGGGGAGGTGTTGACACAAAGGTGATTGACATTGGATATATATATATATATATATATATATATATATATATATATATATATACACTCATACAGACAAAGGGAGGAACATTAGTGATATGGAGTAATGGACAGCAGACAGGGGAAGGGCAACACTGTGGCTGAGGACAAGGTGGTATTCTGGCTCCCTTCTTTGCTGCCTTGAGCAGGATACAGGTAGTGGTCAGTCACTACTATGTCTACCGTCCAGGTTGACCTTGGCTCAAATGGTGTACTTAGCAGTGTGAGACAGCACTCTTTTTCTGTCAGTCCCATAGGGGTGGTCTCAAGATTGTCAATGTTGGTGTTAACCCACTGCTCCACAAACTCTGACTCCTACCTGTTAACATAATGTGAGCTCCTGATGATGTCACTGTTGGGTGCTGCAAAGTCCCCCCCCCCCCCGGTAGTCTACTACAACAGGCCATCAAAGGAACCTCTATGTCATCAAGTGCCACATGGCCTATGTCATTCAATAAAGATGCAGGCCTGTAGGCAAATGGTGAGCCAGCAGGAGATGCCACAGAAGGAAGACAGATCAGGAATTTCTACAACACCACAAGCATAACTGTGGATGGCTCTACGTAAAACGGTAACACAAATGGAGAAAATGCAGCAGCAAACATCAAGTAAAAATATAAATGGGGGACAGTAACAAAGAAACAGACAGAGCATGTCAATCCATTGAAGGTGATTTCAGTGAACACAAAGAAACTGATGCCCCCTGCAGGAGGGGCAAGCCCATTTATGTGGCTTTATGGAAAGCTGGATTGGGAAGTCTGTATGCTGTAGATGTCCCCATGAGGTCACTCAGCATGATAAGTTCCATTCTCATGGTCAGTCCTCCTCTACTTCTCGTGGGGATACCCACTATGAGAGAGCAGGGACATGGTCTAGATCACACAGCACCACCATCTCCACAACTTCTTCCACTGTTGAAGGCACCATGGGATGCTATGGGCAGAGATGCAGACAGACTTTCTATGCTGAGACCACCTGAAGCACATCACACCTCTCCTGCCTAATGTGCACTCCATCCTATGTATGTGCTGTGGATCGTGCCTTTGTCCTTCCTTTGAAAGAGTACCCAAATGGATGGGGATGCATATGATCGGAGAACACATCTCCTGTAGGTATCATAGACCAGTTCATCAAACCCTAACACAGTGATACTTCTCTTGCTGGAGTTCGGTCCATGGGCACTCACTGACTCCCATCAGCATCTACCAAATCTGCCCAGTTAAACCACACTAAAGACAATGCCTCAATTTTAATGGTGCCTCATACTGTCTTTGCCAAGAGACACACACACTCACCATCAGCATTAGCCTCCATCCCTACATCAACACAAACATTCACCATTATTGGCAGATGTCGCTGTGGCTCTCTCCATCTATACATGTGATAACAGCTGTGCACTACCCAGAGTGCTCTTTTATCTATGTAGCCAGTGTCTGGTGAACAATGTAGCTAGTCCATACATGGGATGGCATACCCTGGTTATAGTATTGCAAGCATCAGTGTTATTATTGTAGTATATTTAATCTGGCCTGTAGCTGTGAATTAGATGCTGTTTAGTAGCTAATGCCATAGGATACTACACATGTCACTGCTTCACATTGCCATCCCTACAACCATCATCTTATTGGACTGTTAAACATGTAGCTCCTCTAATGCTGACTCCAGGACATCCTTTTCCACAATGTCTTTTCTTTGCATATCTGTTGTATACCAGCATGTTGCATAATATTGCACACACTGCAAATATTTTTCTGCATGTTTCTGGACTGGACTGCAGGGCAACACTGGAGACATCTAGACAGAGGAAACAGGTTGTCATTAATCTGAATACATGTTCTGCAATGATTCAGGTCTATGACAAGATGGTGTTTTATTCATTTGTTGCCATGGTCTATAGGTTTTTGTATTGGTATCATGAGTCATGACTCCAGGTCATATCTGGCATCACCAATAAGATAACCCTGTTTAAAATCACACCACAGAAATAATTAATGTAAGTTGCATGTGTGACAGATGTGAAAACTGTGGATATGACCTATGTGACCTGATTACACATTGCATATTATACCGTGTGCACTGCAGAACATCTAGCAATGACAATTGATGGAGTAGAATACATTACTGTTGATAAACCATTGTCTGTATTCCCTAGGTGTGACCAATATTGCAATGTTGATGAGTTTGAGGTATCCCAATACCTCACAGAAATGAGCTATTTCACCAGATGTCCACATGATGCTGCTTCTGTCCTATACAGTGCACTGGAACCACATATACTGCAGCATGACCTTGAGAAACTGGTGGAATATCCTTGTGACTGATGACTGGGATGCACTGAATGTGCCTCCCATTTGCCACTGGGAGTTCCCTGTTGACAAAATTGTCAAAGTTACGCATATCTGGGTATCTTCAGGGATGGGCAATCCACTCATCTCACAAGCCTACATATGAGGGTGATACATCTCAGTAAACTCCTGAATGGGACGTTTGTTCGTGGCAGTGATCCATAATTTCTGTCATGAAGATCATGGATTGCTAGGAATGGATGACAACTCTGTTGCAGTCACCTGAACCTCCCTGGCTGCTGTGTGGGAGAAAAGCCACCTATGTATACATATATATATATATATATATATACTAAGGCATTGGGTACACTGTACATTTTCACAGTCTCTCTCCTGTAGCTCCAGAACTGTATAAGACCAGCAACTCTTACATTCACAATGTGTTGAACAAAAGTTAAACATTTCTGAATCATACTACCCTATTTTTGCCTTCATTTTTGTTTGCTATTTTTCTCAGTTAAATAATGTTACTCATTTCCATGTCATTATTTTATCAATTGGACAGTATGCTACACTTTGCATTTCCCAGCCTAGCACTGTCTTGCTAAGTACGTCTCTGAATGGTCTCATCCCTGTATGTTACCACTTGTCAAGCAATTTCTCCTACTTTGACATAGTATTTTTTTGTGAATCCCATGTTATGGGTTTTTTTTCTTTCATAAGCTAAGCTTATAGGTCATACAAATGTAGGAAATGAGGAAATTATTATTAGACAGCATGCTTGCTTTAGTTGGTTCATTTTTATGGAGAGGAGGCAAACAAGCGGGGGATTGTGTGACCCATGAGACAGAAAGAAAATGATATGTAGGAGTTCAGAGATAATCATGAGATTCGGAAATACCTAACACATTGTGCAGTCCTATTCACAACAGTATTTCACAGTGTATTAGGTCTGAGAGATTTAGAACCGGTGCTTCAATACAGCTGTATGAAGACTGTATGACAGACAGTGGTCTCATGGATGAAGCCATATGCAAATGCATCAGACTAAGGGTTCATCAAATGCTAATGTGCTCTCCCCCAGGAATATTGTTTATATCTGAATAACTAAGCAGAGTAAGTTTGAGAATAGTTCTACCATACTATTTTGGCAAAGCAGAAAAAATGAGCATCCATTAACTTCAACAGAAGAATCAGGGCTTATTGTATCACAGGGGTTAAGTACTACAAAGCTGTGAGAAAGTGTGTGTGTGTGTGTGTGTGTGTGTGTGTGTGTGCGTGTGTGTGTGTGTGTGTGTGTGTGTGTGTGTGTGTGTGTGTGTGTGTGTGTGTGTGTGTCAATGTCTGGATATGTTTAAGTGTGTGCATAAGTGTCAGTATCTGTGTGAGTGCATGTTTGAAGGTACCGGCACCACCACATTGCTTGAGTTGTTAGGGGAAATGCTGTCACACTGTTAGGACTAACTTGAAGTGATTGATTCAGAGACATGATAATGATTCACTAATGAGATGTTGCTCATTGCAGCTTTATCATGTTGGTGAATCACTTATTGTTGCCATTGCATTACTGGCAGTATGGCATTGACCAAACAGTGTGACAGATAATTTTTCCTGATTCCTGGCAAATGTATTTTAATAATATAACAGCTATACCCTGCATCCAATCAGTTGAAATGTCTTAGGCATATTTCAAGCAGAGGTCTGATAAATCGTAAGCACTCAAAACAAGAATCATTTGCTGACTATTAACATAAGTGGCTGGTGATCTGTAGGGTATGCAGTCATTCAAAAAGATATATACCAGTAGTTCTGATGGCTTTTAACTTTATAATTCATTAAAATTTTGTAAACATTTGAAGTTATATTTGTCCAATTGTAATTGTTATAAATAATTTCAAACAGTTTTGTTATTTTGGGACTTGTTTTAAATGAGGAGTTACTGATTATTCTGCATACCTCTTATGCATGTGATATTACACTTTGCAGTACTAGCCAGTCATTGTTTGTGATATCATATGTGTTTAATAAATGTTGAAAATCTAATACTTTCTAGTTGCTTATGCAGTGTGGCCAACACATATTTTGTTTGTCTCCCAATTGGTGAAAATGTTTTTATGCATCTTGTTAGTGAAATATTTTGCAGAAGTGAATGGTGGTAGTAATTTTATCCACAACTTTATATCTGTGTTGATGTGCATAAACTTTCTAAAGTTTATATAATTTAGATTGGCTGGTTTTGATATATTACATTGAAGATTAATACTTAGAATATGCCACAATTTGTTATTCTGGTTGTTTAACATGACATTTTTTGGTATATTATTTTCAATTAAGAATTTAGTGCAATGAAGAGCTTTCCAATTGGAAGAGCAATTTGGGTCTATCCAGTTTATGAATGTTCTGAAGGACGAGGCTTTGATGTATGATTCTATAGCTTGGAAATTGATCCCTCCTTTCCCCAAGGTCTAATATGATGTGTGTAAGCTATTCTGTTCCTGTTAGGGTACCAGAGTGGAATTTAATAGGATTGCATTTATTTCTTTTAAAGTTTGTTTATTTGGTATCATAGGGATTGCTTGAGATCTATATATATATATATATATATATATATATATATATACAATATATATTATTTTTGGAAGTAATATCATTTTTATTAATTGTAGTCTATCTTCAAAGACCACATAATAAATCTATCAAGGGAAAGTAAAACTAACTTATTGTACTCCATAAAATTAACTTCTAATTCACAATTTTGGAAGATTTATATGTGGAAATTTCTGTATCGATCATTTCTTACTCCTAACAAATTAGCCAGGTTTAATTCTACCAAAGAAGTTACATGTTGGAGGTGTTTACAAAAATGTAAAGCAAATTGGACACATATGTTATACGATTGTATAAAACTCTAAAAATCTGGGGAAGAAATAAGTAAATTTCTTCAAGCTACATTTTCAGACACATTTATATTAAGAAAATCTTTAATCTTGTTAAATGTTAATGAAAAAATAGAAATGAACAACAATGATGTGTATCTATTATGAATTATGTTAGCTGTGGCAAGGAAATGCATTACAAGAAAATGGAAATTATCTGAAACAACAGTGGAAGAATTTTTGTGTCTCTTGAAAGAAACAGCTTTGATGGAGATCAAGATCAATGAACTGATAATTTCTCCAAAAGTATGGAGCAATAATCACTGGAATAAGATATTATCTCTGAGACTTTAAAAATGATCTCGGACGACAATTAACAACAAGGAAAGAAAGAAGGAAAAACTTGTCTACGTTCTATGCAAAAACTTTCACAGTTTGATTTGTTTCTATAATTTAATTTATTCAGTCAAATGTAAATAATGCACATAGTTTATCACTTATGTTTTCTACTTGTTATATACAATTGATTGTTATTACAATGCTAAAACTAATAAAAAAATTTTAAGCCAAAAAAAAAAGATATATACCAGTAGCAGTTATTCTAAAGTAAAAATGTTTCATGTACAATGGTAATCATAAACATACCTTGCAACAAAAGGGAACACCTTTATTTAACAGTGGCAATACTGCTTTTGAATATAAAAGACACAGAACAATAAAACAGTGGGGCCATATTCCACATTGTAGGATAAACTGTTGCAAGGCCCCATAAATGTAACATTGTTTATGTTAAAGTTCATGGGATTTATTTGACTTTATTTTATTGATATTTTTTATTTTTGGTCATGTTAATTCAATGGCAGTATTCTAAAATAGTAATTTTTAAGGATTTTAGCTACATTTGCTGATAGTTGTGTTATACAATATTCCCAAACAACAATGGCAATTTGTTGGAGAAGTTTTAAATATTTTCTTGTGCTTTTAGTTTAACTTTACTAACCTGGTTCCTTTGTAAAGGAAAAAACCCAGGTAAACTAACTAATTAATTTAATCACTGGATGGTGCAGATGATAATGGAAATCCCTGCAGGATGTCACAGAGATGGCAAAACCGAGTGCCATGAAAAATAGAACTGTTTAAAGCTAAACAGTAAGACAGCAAAACATCAACAAAACAGGTAAGGTCTATCTTTTTTTCCACAGGGAGAACAGCAGTTTACAGTGTTCTGAAATGCAGGACTGTGAAAGTTATTAGGCTGTTCTCACATTCCCATTGTATTTCCACTTGGATCTTAATTTATCCTGATGCGTATCTGTTTTCTTCATTGTCATAGTATACTCATTTGTGTGTCTGCAGAACTTGTACTTACATAGTGGGCTTTTTATTACTATGTTGAGAGCTTTACTTTGCAGATTTCTACTGCACGTAGGCTCTGCACAGTTGAATGTCCCAGTCAACAAACAAGCAAGCAGGCAAACACATAAATAAATAAGCTTGCACTCATGCTCCTTTGATCTCTGACAGTATTTTTCCTCCTCTATGCACAGTCATCTGATTTCATTGTGCCTGTCCTCAGAATACTGAAGACAGGCTATAGGGTTTTTAGCATCCCGCATTAATTTCCCTCTGTATATAATAGATACAGTGGATATAAAAATTGTACACACCCCTGTTAAAATGCTAGGGTTATGAATCTGTCCCTCCAGCATGTCCTATTTATTTCAGTGCTGAGGTTCAAGTCTCTCGAGCGCATAGCTCGATGGGATTTGGATTTTCTGAGGTGCAGCATGTCCATTAATTCCGGGTTGGACATGGCTTTATACGTCAGGCACAGATCGCCTCTGAGCTGGCAGTATGCCACTGAGTAGAGCTGGAGTTTCTTTAACCGGGCAGCATATGGCATCTGTTTGAGCCCTTTGATCCTCTTGGTGAGGTACTTTTGGGGTCTTTCCAGTTGCTGCAGGTGTCTGGTAAGGTACATCCCAAAAGGGGCATTGTACTCAATTATGGGCCTGATGAGGGATGAGTAAAGAGGCATGATGACCTCCCCGATCTAGATGTGAATCCCTTCATGATTAGGTGGGCTATATAAAATGCTTTTCTAACCACTTTGGCCACGTGGTTGTCAAATGAGAGATTGCTATCAACTTGGGTCCCCAGGTCCCTAATTACTTCTTCCATACTTAATGGATTACCACTTATGTGGTAATTTGTGGGCACTTTGTTTTTGACAAAGGGGATGACTATACACTTTTTGGCATTTAGCTTGAGGCCATGGCTCTGGCACCAGTTGTCTGTTTCTAGGAGGCCCTTTTGGAGGATGCTTGTGTCAGCTGGAGAGTCGATTATGGCACCCAGTTTGCAGTCATCTGCGAACTTGGTCAGCCACAGTCCTTCCATGTTGGCCTGTACCTGTGAGAAATATATACCGAAAAAGAGAGGTCCCAGGACTGAGCCTTGTGGGATGCCACTTGTAACTGGTTTGGAGTCTGACAAGGCTCCAGCAATTCTAACCATGTAGGTTCTGTCCTTGAGTCAGTTTGCAAACCATCTAGTGATGTAGGGGTTTATATTTAAGCTGGTGAGCTTATCTATAATGCCCGAGTGGGGTATTGTATCGAAGGCTTTTACGAGGTCCAGGTAGGCTGTGTGGACCACCTTCCCCTCATCAATGGCCTTGGTGACTGTTTCAAAGAAATCGACCAGGTTTAAGAGGCAGGATCTGCCCTTAACAAAGCCGAACTGGGTAGGATCCAGTGTCTGTAGGTCCCCAATATCTTTATTTATAAGGTCCATGATGATCCTTTCCATAGCTTTGCAGACCAAGCTAGTTAGGCTTATGGGGTGATAGTTTCCAGGATCCGTTGAGGCACCACCTTTGTGGAGAGGGACCACCGTTGCTATATGCAACTCTTTGGCTACATATCCTGTAGTAAGGCTGATATTGAACAGTAGTTTTATGTTTGGGTTTAGCTCTTCTTGGAGTTCATGTAGGATGCAGCCCGGGACACCGTCTGGTCCCATTGATGCTGTGTTTTTTGCTTTGGAGAGGGCAGCTCTTACCTGAGCATCTGAGATGTCAGGGGGCAGCACTCTGCTGGGATAGATATTTGCCCTTTTGGTGAGGGGGGGGGTTGCGCTGGACCTGTCAGCTAGGATGTTGGCAATGTCTGTGGGTTCGGTGTATTTTTTGTCATTTTGGACTAATTCTGAGCATATCTGGGAATTCCCACCCAGGTTCCTAACATAACTAAAGAAAGCCTTGTGATTATCTTTAGTGTCCTGTGCAATTTTTCTCTCAAAGCTGGCCTTAGACGATTTTATGCGTGCCCGTAGTTTTTTGCTATTACTGATCAGAGATGCCTTCCCTTTTTGGGATTTTGCTCTATCATATAGTAGCTTCCTCCTTCTATTGTATAGTTTGTTTAAGGCTGGGGTCCACCAGACAGGACGCCTGCCTTTGGAGGATTGGGTCTTGGTTTTATTTGGGATTACATGATCCATGCATTCCTGAAGGTGTTCATAGAATGCATTTATAAAGGATTCTGTGGTCTGGGCCTTATTTTCCACATGCCCAGGGGCTTTGAAGGATTCCACCTTGGTTTTGAGGAGTGTGAAATTTGCTTTAGAGAAGTTTTTCACAGTGGTTTTCTGGGCAGGGGGTGGGGTCGGGATGTGAATATCCAGTGAGATTAGTTTATGGTTTGATCTTACAAGTGAGGGATACACTTCTGGTCTGGAGCATAGAGTTCCCATGTTAGTGATGATCAGGTCCAGTATGTTTTTCCCTCTTGTGGGAGTGGTAACAAGTTGTTCCATAGCATTTGAGTTTATAAATTCTAGGAACCTTTGGGCTAGGGTGTTGGAGCTGGAGTAATGCTCCCAGTCTATGTTTGGGTAGTTGAAGTCGCCCAATATAATGGTGTTTGGAGAGACCTTCATATTTTTCAGTGTTCTCAGGAAGGCCGAGTGGAGTTCCTGGGTTTGGGAGGGTGGTCTGTAGCAGGCTATAAACTGAAAGGCAGTTTTACCCACTGTTAGTTGCACATGGATAGTCTCTGATGCTTCGTGCTGTGCCACCAACCTGGAGGTGTGGGCAACTTTGACGAATATTGATACTCCCCCTCCTTTTGTGGTTCTGTCCAAGATTTAGGGCTGAAAAGCATGGTATAAGGTATAACCTGGAAGTGCTGGGGTGCTCTCGGGAGCCTTGAACCAGGTTTCTGTTACTGCACAGATATCAATGTTCTCCATGCTAAGGAGAGTTTTGAGTGCATGCATCTTGAGGTTTAGACTTCTGGCGTTGAGTAGCACTATTCTTAGTTTCTTATCCCTTGTGATACCTATGGAGGGGGGGTTTGTCTTTTGAGCCTTGCCTAAAAAAGGCACTATGGGGGAAGCAAGAGCCTTTGCCAATATCCGAAAGCCCAGGGGTGATAGGTGCAAGCCGTCACTAGCGAAGCATCGTGGCTTGTCGAGCATGTCATCCCAGGCTGACAGGCATTGGATCCCCTTTGAATGACACCAATACTTAAGCCAATTGTTGAAATTGATCATCTTGTCTTCATATTGTGGCTGGCATCATTCTTGATGTGAGGGTAAGATGCTACTCAAGGTCAGGGTCATACCGGCCTGGGCTACATGCTCAGAGAGCTCCTCTATGTCTCTTTTCATGTAGTCCAGGGAAGTATGCCTCAGGTCATTCACACCAGCATGGACAATGACTGAGTCATATTTGTACTTGCCTTGGAGTGACCTGAGTGCTTGTGTTATGTGGCAGATCCTAGCACCCGACAGGCAGCTCACCGTGACCTTCTCCTTGTTCAGCCTGGTGAGTGGGACGTCAGTGTGCCTGACGATAGAGTCACCTATTACAAGTGTATCAGGTGTGTTGTTTAGCCTTAAGGGCTGTGACTGTCCGGCACACTCGCTTTGTGAGCTATGTGTTGCACGTGTTTTGTTTTGGGGTAGGGGTTGCTTGGGTGTCTGCTTTGGAGGTCTCTGCTGCTTAGGCAGATTTTTATTTAGAGCCTCCGAGTATGTTTTTGTGTGTTTATGTGTTTGGTTTGCTGTCGTGGTAGGTCTATGTGAGATTGGAATTGTAGTGAGTGTGGTTTCCTTTTCCTCCTGTCTGGTTACGCCAGTACTGAGTTGAGAGAGCTTAGCCTCCAGTTTGGCTACATGGTTGCATCTCTCACATGTGTTGCAATTTGTTGGGAGGAGGAGAGGGTTGTCTGTGTATATGAGGCAGTTGTAACATTGCCTCAAGATTCCCAGATTCACCAGCTGGACCAGAGAGGAGATTGACAACTGACCTTTGGACATGCTAGAATAGTAATGGGAATTCCTTTATAATTGAAAAAAAAGGGCCAATGGGGAACAAGGTACTCAAGGGGAGTTTGTGAGGGTGTGTTGCTTTTAATTTTTTAGTGCTGACTTATATAATTGCTTTAGTGAGCAAGTGTCAGGTAACTTAAATGCAATGTGGTACAGGTAACTTAAATGCAAAAATGACAAACAGTAACTTTCATTCAAGTGAAACAAGGAAATAAGTACAGTAAGCAATGCAAATATCAGTAGGGATCCACAGAAGCACTGAAAAGCCGCGTTTTAGGTGGAATTAGTGTTTCAGTGAAATAACAAGCAAACAAACAACAAGCATACAAACAAAGCTAGATTCAGCAGGCCTGGATCTAGTCTATGCTACAGCAAACAAGGTGTACCAATTTCAGTAAGAAGCAGTTCAAATATGCAGGCACTATAAGCCTTTAACCAGAAATTTCCAGCTCAGAAGGGCAGAGTCCAGCCCCTCCTCCCACAAGAGTGCAGACCACGAACCCTCTTAATGTAAAATAACTGGCCTGAAGTCCAAGTGCTTAAACCAGAATTAATACACTTTTAGAATAACAGACACTGAGCCCTCAATCAGCAGTTCCCAACTTAGAAGGATGTAAGCTACCTGTCCTGCCACCACAGTGCAGGTCACAAACCATCCTAATGTAAAACAACTGGTCTGAAGCCCAAGTGCTTAATCCAAAAGACTTAGAATGATAGCTACACTTTAATCAAGTTACTACCAAGCAGTAATAAATACAAATGAATACTTTAAAGAATGCCTAGATTAGTGCTTAAGTTATACAAACAAAGCTAGATTCTGCAGGCCTGGATCTAGTCTATGCTACAGCAAACAAGGTGTACCAGTTTCAGTAAGAAGCAGTTCAAATATGCAGGCACTATAAGCCTTTAACCAGAAATTCCCAGCTCAGAAGGGCAGAGTCCAGCCCCTCCTCCCACAAGAGTGCAGACCACGAACCCTCTTAATGTAAAATAACTGGCCTGAAGTCCAAGTGCTTAAACCAGAATTAATACATTTTTAGAATAACAGACACTGAGCCCTCAATCAGCAGTTCCCAACTTAGAAGGATGTAAGCTACCTGTCCTGCCACCACAGTGCAGGCCACAAACCATCCTAATGTAAAACAACTGGTCTGAAGCCCAAGTGCTTAATACAAAAGACTTAGAATGATAGCTACACTTTAATCAAGTTACTACCAAGCAGTAATAAATACAAATGAATACTTTAAAGAATGCCTGGATTAGTGCTCAAGTTATACAATCAAAGCTAGATTCAGCAGGCCTGGATCTAGTCTATGCTACAGCAAACAAGGTGTACCAATTTCAGTAAGAAGCAGTTCAAATATGCAGGCACTATAAGCCTTTAACCAGAAATTTCCAGCTCAGAAGGGCAGAGTCCAGCCCCTCCTCCCACAAGAGTGCAGACCACGAACCCTCTTAATGTAAAATAACTGGCCTGAAGTCCAAGTGCTTAAACCAGAATTAATACACTTTTAGAATAGCAGACACTGAGCCCTCAGTCAGCAGTTCCCAACTTAGAAGGATGTAAGCTACCGGTCCTGCCACCACAGTGCAGGCCACAAACCATCCTAATGTAAAACAACTGGTGTGAAGCCCAAGTGCTTAATCCAAAAGACTTAGAATGATAGCTACACTTTAATCAAGTTACTACCAAGCAGTAATAAATACAAATGAATACTTTAAAGAATGCCTAGATTAGTGCTCAAGTTATACAAACAAAGCTAGATTCTGCAGGCCTGGATCTAGTCTATGCTACAGCAAACAAGGTGTACCAGTTTCAGTAAGAAGCAGTTCAAATATGCAGGCACTATAAGCCTTTAACCAGAAATTCCCAGCTCAGAAGGGCAGAGTCCAGCCTCTCCTCCCACAAGAGTGCAGACCACGAACCCTCTTAATGTAAAATAACTGGCCTGAAGCCCAAGTGCTAAAACCAGAATTAATACACTTTTAGAATAACAGACACTGAGCCCTCAATCAGCAGTTCCCAACTTAGAAGGATGTAAGCTACCTGTCCTGCCACCACAGTGCAGGCCACAAACCTTCCTAATGTAAAACAACTGGTCTGAAGCCCAAGTGCTTAATCCAAAAGACTTAGAATGATAGCTACACTTTAATCAAGTTACTACCAAGCAGTAATAAATACAAATTAATACTTTAAAGAATGCAGGGATTAGTGCTCAAGTTATACAAACAAAGCTAGAGTCTGCAGGCCTGGATCTAGTCTATGCTACAGCAAACAAGGTGTACCAGTTTCAGTAAGAAGCAGTTCAAATATGCAGGCACTATAAGCCTTTAACCAGAAATTCCCAGCTCAGAAGGGCAGAGTCCAGCCTCTCCTCCCACAAGAGTGCAGACCACGAACCCTCTTAATGTAAAATAACTGGCCTGAAGCCCAAGTGCTTAAACCAGAATTAATACACTTTTAGAATAACAGACACTGAGCCCTCAATCAGCAGTTCCCAACTTAGAAGGATGTAAGCTACCTGTCCTGCCACCACAGTGCAGGCCACAAACCTTCCTAATGTAAAACAACTGGTCTGAAGCCCAAGTGCTTAATGCAAAATACTTAGAATGATAGCTACACTTTAATCAAGTTACTACCAAGCAGTAATAAATACAATTGAATACTTTAAAGAATGCCTGGATTAGTGCTCAAGTTATTCAAACAAAGCTAGATTCAGCTGGCCTAGATCTAGTCTATGCTACAGCAAACAAGGTGTACCAATTTCAGTAAGAAGCAGTTCAAATATGCAGGCACTATAAGCCTTTAACCAGACATTCCCAGCTCAGAAGGGCAGAGTCCAGCCCCTCCTCCCACAAGAGTGCAGACCACGAACCCTCTTAATGTAAAATAACTGGCCTGAAGTCCAAGTGCTTAAACCAGAATTAATACACTTTTAGAATAACAGACACTGAGCCCTCAATCAGCAGTTCCCAACTTATAAGGATGTAAGCTACCTGTCCTGCCACCACAGTGCAGGCCACAAACCATCCTAATGTAAAACAACTGGTCTGAATCCCAAGTGCTTAATCCAAAAGACTTAGAAGGATAGCTACACTTTAATCAAGTTACTACCAAGCAGTAATAAATACAAATGAATACTTTAAAGAATGCCTAGATTAGTGCTCAAGTTATACAAACAAAGCTAGATTCTGCAGGCCTGGATCTAGTCTATGCTACAGCAAACAAGGTGTACCAGTTTCAGTAAGAAGCAGTTCAAATATGCAGGCACTATAAGCCTTTAACCAGAAATTTCCAGCTCAGAAGGGCAGAGTCCAGCCTCTCCTCTCACAAGAGTGCAGACCACGAACCCTCTTAATGTAAAATAAATGGCCTGAAGCCCAAGTGCTTAAACCAGAATTAATACACTTTTAGAATAACAGACACTGAGCCCTCAATCAGCAGTTCCCAACTTAGAAGGATGTAAGCTACCTGTCCTGCCACCACAGTGCAGGCCACAAACATTCCTAATGTAAAACAACTGGTCTGAAGCCCAAGTGCTTAATGCAAAAGACTTAGAATGATAGCTACACTTCAATCAAGTTACTACCAAGCAGTAATAAATACAATTGAATACTTTAAAGAATGCCTGGATTAGTGCTCAAGTTATACAATCAAAGCTAGATTCAGCAGGCCTGGATCTAGTCTATGCTACAGCAAACAAGGTGTACCAATTTCAGTAAGAAGCAGTTCAAATATGCAGGCACTATAAGCCTTTAACCAGAAATTCCCAGCTCAGAAGGGCAGAGTCCAGCCTCTCCTCCTACAAGAGTGCAGACCACGAACCCTCTTAATGTAAAATAACTGGCCTGAAGCCCAAGTGCTTAAACCAGAATTAATACACTTTTAGAATAACAGACACTGAGCCCTCAATCAGCAGTTCCCAACTTAGAAGGATGGAAGCTTCCTGTCCTGCCATCACAGTGCAGGCCACAAACCTTCCTAATGTAAAACAACTGGTCTGAAGCCCAAGTGCTTAATCCAAAAGACTTAGAATGATAGCTACACTTTAATTAAGTTACTACCAAGCAGTAATAAATACAATTGAATACTTTAAAGAATGCCTGAATTAGTACTCAAGTTATACAAACAAAGCTTGATTCAGCAGGCCTGGATCTAGTCTATGCTACAGCAAACAAGGTGTACCAGTTTCAGTAAGAAGCAGTTCAAATATGCAGGCACTATAAGCCTTTAACCAGAAATTCCAAACTCAGAAGGGCAGAGTCCAGCCTCTCCTCCCACAAGAATGTAGACCACAAACCCTCTTAATGTAAAATAACTGGCCTGAAGCCCAAGTGCTTAAACCAGAATTAATGCACTTTTAGAATAACATACATATTTACTATATCCTGCCTTTAGTGCAAACTGTAACAAAGGTTATCTTAGCTTACCTTATCATTTAACAATCCTTTTGCTAATTGTGGTTACTTAAATGATTATGAATTAAATGCCTTGCAGGGACTGATCAACACCTCTTCCATAGTAGCAGGTCTGACCCCTAAGAGTTTCCACATGGATAGCTGCCTGTTTTGCTCCAACCCAGCTGTGGCTTTATGTTTTTGACTTACACCTTAAGCAGGTTTTCAGGTGTGGGTGCTGGCAGCATAGTAACCAGTGGATGTCTGCAAGAAGCATATCACCAGCTTCTACAAGAAGCCTACATTCAAAAAGCATAGGTTTTTGAAGTCACAAGTTCCTCCAGCAATTTCCAGTTCCCATTAGAGATTAAAAACAAAGACCAGAATTATGTGCATGCATAGAGGTTCTCATTTCCTCTCCATTTCTTATAGCTTCTAAACTGCTGACTGGACTCCATTTCGCTATGCCATAACATGGCCTTTATCACTCTATGCTACAGAGATGGCACTTACGTATGCTTATGTTGTGATTCTTTGGTGCTGCTAACACTTGTGGTTTACCTCATGCCGTTGAACTGCTCTAACATGGCACCATTTCCTCCACAAATTTACTAAAGCTGTTGTGAATCACTGGCTTCTGAAGAATGTCTGAGTGGGTGTCTGACCTGTTGTGATTGCCCATTTGTATACCATTTTTTGTCCTTTCTTATTGTACAACTTGCTTTAGAATATATTGGCACTGTATTACCTATGAATTAATGATATCTGGGATATTTATTTATCTGTTTTTATTTATTTATTTAACATTTGTTGACCAAGAAGTCTGACTAGGACAGAGCCTATTTTTAGTGGAGATCTGGGGAGAAACACTCCAGACACATGTCTTTGGAATGTGGGAGGAAACCGGAGTACCTGGAGGCAACCAACGTGAATGCATTGAGGACATGCAGACTCCACACAGAAGGCACCACAGACAAGAATTGAGCCACAGAACCTCTTGCTGTGACAATGTTAACCTCTGCACCACTGCACTGCCATGCTCTTAAAGCATGGTATAATTTATTCTAATTGCTGCTGCTGCACTTTTGCACTGATTTCTTAGCACTGACCCTCACTTTACAAAACACATACATATCACTACAGTCTTATATTACCATCT
The DNA here is from genome assembly GCF_019279795.1 of Protopterus annectens. Taxonomy (NCBI): domain Eukaryota; kingdom Metazoa; phylum Chordata; order Ceratodontiformes; family Protopteridae; genus Protopterus; species Protopterus annectens. The sequence goes on from NC_056748.1 coordinate 754,598,253, forward strand.
TGCAGAATAAATGCCACCCCTACCTGCATGCTACTACATCTCCCCTTCAGATTGCCTTCGGTGTATCATCTCTGTGTCCTTGCATGGTTGTCTCTGTATTCCATCCTTCTTAGTTGTAAATATGATATGCTATATTCAGTAGTGTTTATCACATCTGTGCAAATATCAATGCTTCTGGCATATTGTGGTGTCATGACCAAAGCTCTACTCTGAAGCATCTTCTTTTGCAATGTGGATTTCCTGTTATGGGGCCCCGGTATTATGAATCCTTACTTTTTAGGTGATGGGCAGTAAACCACATGGGAGATAGTATAGCTGAGAGGTATAAGACATGTAGCTGAAGATAGGATGAATTAATATTCTTCTGCCCTGTACAATATACCACACTTATGGAGTCAGTTTTCAGAAGGGCATTTAAAAAAAATGAAACAAATAACTTGCTTATTTTTTTTTTTGGGGGGGGGGTCCAGTAAAACTTGCAATCTCTGTCTATGAAGCATATGATGCTGGGTTATGGCCATTACAGCGGCATTACTTCGTTTCATTTTTCCAGCATCAGAACATAATTAGTTATACCCATCACAGATACCTGGTAACTGGCACTTCCAAATGAGTCAAATATGCTGATAGTTTTCCAGCAGAAAACACAGTACATGCTACTAAATGAAATAATTACATAATGCTTCAGCATGAAATAGTGAAGAAACAAGGGTATTTCTTTATTGTTTCAGCTAAGTACTTCCAGGTGTGCACTGTTCCTTCCCTAGCGTCACTGCCTCTTAAACAGGCTTATTCAATTTTGCCAGATGCAGCAGCAACAACGGTATAGACTAACACTCAAGTGCTTCCTGCTTCAGTGCCCCTCATAGGATAAGCTGTTAGTGTGAATGCATTTTTTGTGAAGTTCAACAAAGCATTCTAACTTTAAATAAAATGATACTTAGGCTTTGTATAACAATAACAGATGTGCATGACGGTACTCAAGTTCCAAAAGTCTTACTTTGCCATGTTGTGTTTATTAATCCTATGCTGAACTAGAAATATAATAGATGTGTCAGAAAATGAAACAGATTTTTCTTTTTGTTTTACTTTTATTTCCACAGTCTCTAATTCATTAGTTTGTCTAGTCCATACTGTGGCTGTCCATTTACTATCATGAAAGGAGTAACGTGATCTTTCAGAATGATTGTTTGCACTCACAGATGTAATTAGAAAACCCAATTTTACCAATTATCACTAGAAGAACTTCTTTGTTGTATTGTGAAAAAAAGTTTTTTGTTTCTTTTTTTATAGGTTTAAAGGTTCTAGACACAAAACAGTAGCATATCTCTTAACTTCTTAGTGCAAGAAATCTGGACAAAACTGAAAATAATAGAGGGACAATGGCCCAAAAATGGGAACAGATTTTAAATATTGTGCTTATAAACTTATTAGGTTGCTAGAATAACGTGATTTGTCTTAGCATGCATTTTGTGAAGAATATGAAATCTGAAGCTCAGATAACTGTCCTTACTTAGTGATTGCAATCTTCAACTTTTATGAGGAGCAGACTAAAACATGAGGCAAACATCTGGACATTCTGAGAAAATGTGGACAGCTGAGCTCTATGATCCATCTGACATTTTATGTATCAGTAGTGTAATAGTTTAATTTGGACAGACAGCACATAACAGTAGCACTGTTTGTTTCCATTAGAAATTACAAGCAAATTCAGAAGATGTACACTCAGAATGGACAGCTCAACTTCCAGGAGTTTGCAAAGACAGACTCTGACCACCTAATACTGGTTCCTGTTTTAAACATATCTTAAAAGAAAATAGTTAAGAAAAAGTAAAAGCTATTGGCTTAAAGGCCCCACAGTCTGTTGTTATGTTACACAAAGGTACATGTAGGAAGGAAACAATTGGAGACATAGTATACAATATAGTTACTCATACCCCCAGAAGAATGCTGCTGTCTTCATAGTTTAGAATAATACATCCACATTACTAGTTGCTATCTTTCTCCAAATGTGTGTGCCTGGTACCACAAAGATATTTTAGGGCTCTCTTTTCTCTGGCTATCAGCAATGAGTGTTTGACAAGACAAGTAGGTAGGCTGTTAGGTGGGGAAACAATGTATGAAGCCTTCCCTAGTCCCATGAATACTACTGTTCCACTTGTATGTGCAGCTAAGAGTGTAGCGTCTACAATTATATATTTTTCTGTCCACCTTTCAGTTCCCAAATGCATATGTACACAGATTCATCCTTAGCATGGTATCAGACAGATGGCTTTAGCCACTACCAATTGATCCTTGTACACTGATTCACGAACAACAGTCCAAACAAACAAAAGGACAAGTTCCTGCAGTAAACAAGGTCTGATATTAATTCCATGAACCACAGCATATGTTCAAACCAAGAGACGCTCGTAGATTGTGAAAACTTTAATAAAACATACAAATGTACTGAGCATACAGCTTTCAGGTACAACCCTTCTTCAGTGCAAAGACATGTTATGTGTTCTAACATGTTTTATATCAAAATACAGTGATCACATGACATTCGTAGCCAATAAAATCTAAACAAATTGAAACTCTTTCATCATCTAACAATTATATAACTTGCTAAAACATATAAATTACCTATTCAACATCTATAAGTATATGTACACATAAATGTATGTATAGAAAATAAATGTAAACAATACCTTCATCTCTTTAGTTGTATTTGCTTCTTAACCAATACTGCCTTAATACTAACTGCTGTGTTTAGTCCTGGGTGACTATTAGCCCGAAGTTTTATTATCTATGCATACTCTCTCAATTCCAATTAATTATTTAAGTCACCCCCTATTACAGTCTTATAAATTCTGTCAATCACTCTGAAAACAAAGCTATGTTCATGGCCATCTTTAACTATATGCTTGGCTAATGCATTTGATAAATTATTTCTACGAATCTCAGAGCAGTACTCTTTTATATGATCTTTTAGTTTTCTACTCTATTTACCTACATAAAATGCAGGATATTTTATGCATGTCGCCAGATATACAATATTTACTGTATTACATGTAGCAAATAAATTCAACTTATATTCTTTCCCTGTGCTAGCCTAGAATCTACAAAAACTGTACTGTTTGAAGAAATATATATGCAGCTCACACAGTTAAAACATGGAAATGTTCCCTTTTATTTTTACTTATTATTCTTTGTTTATTTACTTGTGACAACTTCCTTATAGCAAAGGCTTCGTTTAAGATTAATACGATTTCTATATACAAACTTAGGTTCATTCATAATGAACTTCTTTAGTTCAGACATACTTTCTAATGTTCCCCAGTTTCTCTTTATTATTTCTTTCCCTCCATGAGTTCTTACATTAAAAGTAGTAATATATCTCACATCACCTATTCTATTATTAACCATTTGTGATGATATTTGCTGGGGTTTAAAATAAGGTTTTACTGTCGTATTTCTCAGTCATTACATTAGACATAGTTTGTTCGAGAAGGGTATCATCATAGCCTCTTAGTTTAAACTCATTTGCAAGCTCTCTCATCTGTGTTAGACATCTGTTTTCATTGGTATTCAATTTACTTAACATAAGCATCTGACTTTTTACTATGCCTTTAAATATACAAGGGGCATGCATACTTTGCTGATGCGTATAAATATTAGCTTGCACTGTTTTTCTATAAATTGTTTCTATACCTTCTGGACTTTTCATAATTTTCACAGCCAGAAAACTTATTTCTCTCTCTGAAAAATTTAACTTAAATTTCAGAAAATTGGTCGTATCACTCAAATAACTAACAAATGCCTCTAATTTACTTTGATTACCTCCCCAAACCAAAAACGTATCATCCACACATTTAAAAAATAAAACCTTACTTTTAAAATTTGAGTTTTCATCTAAAACATATTTCTCTTCCCACTGACTTAGTACTATATTAGCATATGAATTTGCAACTGGTGTTCCCATAGCAACATCAGTGAGCTGCAGGTATATTCGATCATCAAACATAAATATGTTTGTACTGTGGATAAATATGTTGCTACTTAATATTATTTCCAAAAACTGACATATGTTTTGTATCTCCCTAGCAGGATCATTTCAGAGCCTGAGTTTGCTTAAATCCGAGGCTGTGTTCAAAGATTCCTCAAGTATAGTAACCGTCCATGCTTTTTACAGCCTTCTGCCAATATACTTCGAATAATTAAACATTGTTAGCTTGAGCCAGGTCCACTGAAAGTGCAGAAATGGAACAAGCAATATTCTCTTTCAGAGGTGTTTGTACTCATTGCAAGGTGTAGGAAGAAGATGTGGGTTTCTAGTGTCCACTTCCTTGGAAGTAACCTGTGATAGTGCTATTGGCTACCTACATTGTCTTGGATATATATACTAATGCAGTGATGGTATCCATTCTGTCTTGCCAATCATCTTGGGTTTATAGCTTTATGCCGCTGGGTTGTACCCATTGCGTTTACTCACCATACATGCATTGTTTTGGTAGATAACTTGGTAATTTTTTAAATAGTCTATGTCTCTATTGAGGTACACCATCTACAAACAGAATCAATACTTAACGTGCTGAGGTTAAGGAGATATCATGTCACCCTCCTACCTACAGGTGGAAAATGTAACTGTGGGGTCCAGGATTTACTTCATTATAGTAGGAACTATTGTAATATATTGTTCTGCATTCTTCAGCCTATCATCTGTTATGATCTCTATGATTTTCTCTTCTGACACTACTGTTAAAAGCTGCAATATGTGACACCACTGTTAAAAGCTGCAATATGTGACACTACTGTTAAAAGCTGCAATATGTGACACTACTGTTAAAAGCTGCAATATGTTTTATAACTGAAGTGGGTGCTGGGCAATCCTGAAGGGATGACATTGCAGTAATATTGTGATACATGTTATTCTCCATCTGTTCAGTCAGTAGCAGGTAGTCAATAGGTCCATGAAGAATATCACTCAGTTTTTATTTTGCATTTATATTGCCTGGTTAGAACAAGCAAGTGTTCTTAGGTTATTAACATGATTTAGAATGGGTTATTGTACTGAAGCTGAGCATATTTAATGGATTAGAGTGGTCTATTCACTTTCTTTTTCAGTCTTTCTGTACTATTGATGCCAGGATTATGACTAGAACATGCTAATGAGCTTAATTCTGCAGCCCTAGATATGATTAATTCTGCCTCTTCTTGCATATCATATGACTCTAAACATGTCACTTACCAGACAATTGATCCTAGCATGCAGGAGAAAAGTGACATTTGTGGCTGGTAAGTTTACCTAATTATGAAAAGAATGAAATAAAAGCACATACATATATACATACATATACACAAACAAATACATTCACCAGTGTTAGAATGGATATTGTTAGTTTATATTAATGCATTGTTAATTACAATCTTTATTAGTGTTCCTTATGATTATTTCATTCAAGGCATAGTTTGGACTGTTCAGCACAATCAAAATCATATACTATGAATCTTGTTCTGTTTTCTCTATCAGACTATGACATAAACAAATACAACTGCTGCCTTTTCTAATGTGCCCTGTTGCCCCACCAGAGAAGTGTAACACAAATAGGTTCAGAGTTTTTTACTAAGCCTGGCTCCAAATCAGGCCATGAGAAGGTCAGCCATATCATCAAATACTGCAGGAGATTAACAGTGTCCCCAACTAAGTAGACTTTCTCCACACAACCTTACTAAAAATTTGTGAACATCCATCCAGTTATCCAAACTGGTTACAGAGGTTAGGGAATTAAAATGATTGGTAGGTAAGGGCAGCCACTTCCAGAAACAAGGTGTATGTTGGATTAGGTATCTTGCATGACCTTTGTTATTGTTGGTATGTTAGTGTAGGTTTAGGTCTGCAGAATCAGTGTTTGTTTAACACTGGTTCCATTTAGATGAAGGAGCTGAAAGAGTGCTGGATCATTCATAATATGGAAGGCTAAGCAGAAATTGTCACCTCAGGAGTCTGTATATACAGATTAGAGGAACAGAGCTTTTAGTCTGTCAGCGTAGCTAATAGTACTGAGACCAGATATGTTTTGGTAAAGAAGCACTGATGTTTCTCAAGCTGGTTTAGGTGCTTTGCAAGGTACATGCTGAAGGGTGCATTATAATCAATGGCTGGCACAATAAAGGATGAATAAAGTGGGGCTATAACCTCTTTGTACCTTGATGAGATCCCATGAAGGATGAGCTGTGCAAGGTAGAAGCATATTCTAACACATGGTGGCCAGAGCATATCTAAACAATCCTGTGTTGGTTTGTGATTGACTATACAGTTGCTTGGTAACACAAGATTAATTTTGATTTATATTTTACTTTTACCACTGTTTTTCACTGATTGTTGGAAGAAAGGGATAGCTTGTAGACAAGAAGAATTACTTTGATTTTGATTTTGTTGTTCTACCTCTAATTTTCAGTGTTTGTTGTTAGAAAGGGAAAGGTTTTATACAGGCATACTCCAGGCATCCCAAGGGACCTTGTCAGCTATAAATTCACATAGACTCAAGAGAGATCAATCCACAGCTTATCCAAAACAATCCAGTGTTGGTTTGTAATGAACTTTACTGTTAAAAAGAGGTACAACTGTGAGCAATAGTGAGCAGAAGCTACTACAAGCATTTGCACGCTTTGTAAAGGAATTTCAGCTTTTGTGCAACTTTCACAACCGATGTGCTCAGAGCAATGACTTTATTCAATTTAATATTTAGCTATATATTGTTTGTATGATTTTTCTCACAGTTGTTGATTTAAAATCTCTTTGAATTCTGTAGTAAATGATTTTGATTATCCTTTTTTTTTAATTCTTTATTCATCTGCAGCTGAAAAGGATTTCTTAAATGAGTATGCCATTAATGATTTGCCAAAGCACAAGTATTTTATACAGTGTATTAAATGCTATGTATATTTAACGGCAGCACCCTGGTGATCTGTATTCCTCATGACAAAAGTTGGATGATTTGCTTTCCATTATTAGTAGTTAATCTAGACTTACTGATTACGATGGCACTCGTGCCATTGGCACGGCTTGGAGAACTGTTACATATATTAATGTCTGGACCGATGAGATACATAATGATAGACAAAGAGCAAATAGAATACATTTAGGAAAGGAAGTCTCTATTGTCAATTAATTCCACTCATCCCCTATTGAACTTGATAATACCAGTGAGAACTTTGGAATTCTGGATACAACTGTTCAACAATCTGAGGGTTCAGAGCATTTAGAAGAAAAAAAGAAAGAAAGGATGAAGTTCAAAACAAATAACCAGGAAGAAAAAGAAACTGATTAATGTCTATAAAGCGAAGAGAATACATACTAAAAAGGATAATGTTTTGTTATGTAGTGCACGGATTACAGAGAATGATAAATTTTTTTCTACCAGAAAACCTTCAGTCTACAGATAAAGGCATCATTTTTTTTCCAAAAAAGAAGTAAGGGGCAGGTGAAAAGGAAGAAATGAAAACTGAACATGGAAGGACTGAAGAACATTACTGTAAGAAAAAAGAAAAGAAAGACAGAAGCTGACAACATGGTTTAAGCTGTGGGATGTATAAAGCCAGCTGGATGAGAATTGTATGCTTGCAAATATAATAAATACTGGGATTAATAAGACTAATAGTCATGATGATCATTATTTTCCAACAGTTGATAGAACAGATATAACTGAATTAGAAGTTGAAGATTCCTCAGATCTGGGCAGAAAAGATATTCTTGTAATTGGAGATTCAGTTATTAGAGGAACTAAAACTTATCGTAGAGAAGATAATGAATGTCGAATAGTGTTATACAGGCCAGAGGCAAAAATAGAAAATGTGAGAAAGGCCTTACAATGCCATAATGTTATGAAGTACGGATCTGTTTTCATTCATTTTGGTACAAAGGATCTCATTTGCAAAGAGTTTCTGACTGTTAGAAAGGAGCATATAGCCATCTTAGGTAGCATAGCTTGTACATGTATTACAATGTATCTTTCTCAAATCACATATAGAAAAGAGAGTCAGGTCACTCTGAAAGAAAAGATTTTGGGGGGTAAATACCTACATGAAAAAAAATGTCCCATTTTAAAAAATGTAAATGTGTAGAGCACTCAAGCCTAATTTTGGGCATGTGTGTTTAGACAGGACAGCATGTACTTGTAAGGATCTGGGAAGATAATTTTTTCAGCAGATATTTTAAAGTATTTGACAAATACAAGACATGATTTTTGCTAGGTCAAAAATGTAACAGTTCATAGACAGCAACATTTGATGCATCTCTGTTTCTCAATGCTAGGAGCATTAATAATAAAGTTTATTTATTGGAAAATTGACTAAGTTCCAACAAGATCAATGTTGCTATTTTTTGTGAAACATGGTTAAAGCACAATGACTAGAAACCAGTTCTGTCATGGTATAAATGTTTTTACTGTAACAGATATTCTAACAAAAATCAGAAGAAGGCATCATGATAGGGATTAAAGACTGGTAAGAAACATGTGATTATTACATGTTCACTGATAACAAATCGCTGTAACAATAAAGACAACTCTGGACAATATAACAGTTGCTGAAGTATACAGACCACTAAAATCAAGTGCTGATGACCTAGGAATTCATGTATTTCTTGCAGGGAACACAGGAGGACTTACCAGAAATAGACTAAAATAATATTGAATCAACATTAGTAAGGAAATCATTTACAACTCAGGTTCAAGAGCAACAATTGCTTCAGATTGTAGAAAAGCCTACCAGAAAACAAAACATACTAGACAGATTAATTACTGAGAGTTCATGTCAATTTTTCCACTATTGCTATGCAGTGATCACGAGGTTATAAATGTTAATTTGTTGCTAGATAATTCTTCCAAACTGAAATCTAAATAAATGCACAGAAGATTAATAACAAATTATACGGAAACAAGTCACTATGTAAAACTAATTGGATTGATGTGTTTATTGGAAAAACTGCAGAAAGATTGTGGAAAATTTTGAAAATAAAATTGTTTGAATGCAAAAAAAATTAAAAAAGAAAGTTTAACATCAGGATCTAGGCATACAGCTTCAGGAGGATATATTTCCATAACAACAAGATACACGACAAGGTAAGGGACACAATCAAATATAAGAAATGGAAAATAGGTCAAATTATGACTTTGAAAACTGAATTAAATAAGCTGGACAGACAAATTAAACATAGTGTGAGACAAGATAAAGAAAAATTTGAAGAAAATTTATATAAAGATATTGAGCATAATCAGAGATGGATACAGCACTAGGTAACCAAGAAGTTGTCTTGGGCCCATTGGCTGGCAAGGTCCTTGCTGGCTGGGAGGTGGCCCACTGGCCAGTGGGGCTGTCACAACATTTACTTTTTAAATTAAAAAAAAATACATATGTTCTTGAAGGCCATTCTTGTTTAAGAAGACCCTCTGTGTCCCTGTATCGTCATAGACACATGCTACTTTCTTCTTCTTCCATTCTACATTCTGTGAGCTGAATTTAAATACAAGAAGACATTCCTGCCGCTTGCTCCTTTTTTTCATGCATGGAATTTAGACACCACAAACACATTCCTGCAGCCTGGTCCGGCCTCCACTTAACTAAGCAGCACAGACACAGACAGTGGTAAGGTGTGTTTGTGCATGTAATGCTCTAGTTAGGGATGGCAGGTTAGTTAATTTGCTTAGGATTTACACGAGACAAGAGCCTGAATCATCTACACTGAACCAAGCTGCTAAAAAGTATGAGTTTCAGTCCATTTTCAATTAAATGAATTTTACTGCATTTTAAAGGAATTGTGAGCTTCAGTACATTTTCAAGGAATTGTGAGCTTCAAGGGAAGAGAAGTTTACAGCCATTCAGTCTAAGTTTGTTTACAATGTGCAACTGTTTTGTTTAGCAAATGGTTATCACTATTATGTTATAGAATTTAAAAGCATTGTTTGCAGCACAACAGGTAGCATACTTGCTTTTGATTCATAAGGCTGTGGGTTCTACTCCCACAGCATGTAGATGAATTGATGACACTGTGTTATACTTTAAGAGGGGAGGTTCCACAGTTCTGAATATGTCCTCCTTTGGATGAGATGCCTATTAACTATGAACCTGTTATGGGTTTACCATCCACTCCCCATTGAAATATTGCCAGCCTACCATTTCTTTTTAATGTAACATCGGAAATTTATTCTTCAAGGGCAAAAGGGACTATATTTGTAGATGAAACACTGCTAGCAGCAACCTCTTCATTAGTTACAGATCTCTTTATTGTGGAATTATTCAGATGATTTTTACTTCTGCAGACATTATGCATACTGACTGATATTAGTAGATTGTAATGCAGAAGTGTGAGTGGCCTTTTATGGTTGAAATGTTCTGAAAAGGGCTATTACGTCATTATTGGTTCATACATTTTGCTCCATTGCTTACTGGAAAATGTTCAAAACTACAAATTTAAAACTCACTCAAACAAAGAGTATAATTTAATACCATCAGGAAGAAGAATCGTGAATCCATGGTCCTGCAAATGCGTGCAAGGGGCCTATGGTTTTAAAACAGCCCAAAGGTAAACTTTATCCACCAGTGGTCAGACGCATTTTCTTTGAATGTAGTTTAATGAATGTGAGTTTCAAGGACAGAGATATTTACTATTAATGCTAAGTCTATTTTTATTGTGAGACTATATTGTTTTGATTAGCAAATGTCTATCAGAATTTGTGCTATAAATGTTGCAGGGAAATCTAGGCTGACTAAATAAACCAAGTACTTTCATTCCCTCTATGCACCCAACAGTACAAATGTATGAGACCCTTTGTGAAAATGAATTCAGAAAGGTAGTTGCCAAAAACAATAACAAAGACCTTCTTGACAATAATGGGACCAATAATTTAACTAGGCAAGAAACTACATTGTTCCATAATATTTTGGAGAATGATGAAATCAGGATTATGAAACCGGATAAGGGGGGAGGTATAGTTATCATGGATGTGTGTGATTACAATAGAAAAATGACTGACCTATTGTATAGTGACACATACACAGAGGTTTCCAAAAATGAGTTGAATATATCCTACAGGTGTATAGATTTAGACATTGAACAACTTTTACTCAATAAGCAAATTACTGTAGAAACTTCTAGATTCTTGGAAACTAAGCATCCTATGATTCCTACCATTTTTGGAATCCCTAAAATACATAAGAGTATCTCTGATCCCTCCTTATGACCGAGTGTCGATGCAAAAGCTTCTAAAACCTTCAGTTTGGCTAAATATATTGACAGCACTGTTATGCACACCCTCGATAACAGACACCTGGTGATCAAGGACTCCTGGGACTTTCTGTCTAAAGTTAAGAACAGTATGTACCATGAGGACTTGATCTTGGTCACCATTGACATCTGTGACCTCTTCTCAGTAATGCCCCATGAAGTTGGACTAGAATGGTTCTATGAGTATTTATGCTTAAACAGTACATTGAACCATGACACTATCCTTACTATCAGTTCCTGTATGGAAATTGGACAACAATTTTATCACTTTTGAGGGGCATTTATTCAAGCAGGTGCAGGGGGTAGTAATGGGTGTATGTTGCGCACCATTATTTGCTAACATTGTAGTAGCACAGCGGGAAGACCTCTACGTAATGAACTCTGAATTCAAGGACATGTGGGTACTATATGGACGGTACCCAGATGATATGGTCTTATTTTGGCATGGGAGTGAAGATGACCTGAATAGGTTCTTCGTTTACATCAACAATACCATCAACTTTTTGAAATTTACCATGACCAAGGACTTTGACACCTTGAATTATCTGGATGTTACTATTAAGAAAGATCCCTTTAAGGGTATGTTTACTTCACACCTTTATAGAAAACCTACCTATTCTAACTCTTTGTTGCATTTTGAGAGTTGCCAGCCTCTGCATCAGAAAACATCCCTTGTCAAGGGTCAATATGTGAGATTGGCCAGAATGAAGTCTGACCAGGACAATTTTGTTAAAGAATGTGATGTCCTAATGGGTATGTTGCAGAAAAGAGGTTACCCCATTCAACTTTCTCAATGACATAGCTGAAGACGTCAAATGAAAAAGACCTGGGGGTATTTATTTTACACTCTTGGAGAAGCCTGAAGGTTTGAATAGAACCTCTGGTTTGGTAAAAACTGACAGTTTTACTAGGGCATGTGTCCTGCCCTTCACCAGGGATTTTTTTAACATTAGAACCATCATTTATGATTTTTGGACCATTTTTTGTTTGGATGAGAAGATCAACAAAAGGTTGAGGGAAAAACCTCTTGTGGTTTACAAAAATAGCACCTCCTTGAAAGGCCTGGTGGAGAGGAAAAAGTTAAAGGCAGGCCTTGGTGGAACTTTTAAATGTTGGAGATGTGGACAATGCCCCTATATATTGGACACTGATTCCATTAGAGTCAGGAACTATGGTAAAATTACTACTATTAAGAAGTGTTACTGTTACAGCAAGGGAGTGGTATATATTGCAACCTGTATGGTATGTGAGGGGTACTATGTGGGGAAGACAATCAGAGCCCTCAGACAAGTAATATATCAACACAACTATGCTATACTAAAAAACAAAGAAACCAATGCTTTATTTAAGTATATAAAGGTACATCTGACACATTATTTTAAATTTTTTGTACTTGAACAAGTAGACCTGGGTCCACGAGGGGGGCCCAATGATGACTTCCTTGAATATTTAGAGATCAAGTGGCAGATTAAATTAAATGCATGTCAACCACCTGGGCTCAATGACAAGTTATCCATTAGTTCTGTATTAAAACTAAAATCAGCTTTTTTATGTGATTTTATTCAAGATCTGTGTTTTAAATCATACTTTAATACACAATACATTAATGTCTATGTGGTTGGTAGGTGGCAATTGGTGTGTTGTAGTGGGCAGTTACTGTGATTTTGTGTTACTGTCTTTTTAAACTGCTTAATTATTGTACAGGAAATGTTTGCTTTGTCAACCAATGGCTGTAAGGGTTAGGGTATTTAAATATGGCATTTTTTGTTTGTTCTTGTTCTGATGAAGTCTTGTGATTTTGACAAAAGTGCTTAACTTTTTTCAATAAATTTTCTGGATTTAGTGCTGCAGTGTTCCTTTTGTGATCCTCTTAATATATTTTTTACTTGGTTTTTGGTGTTCGTTATTTCTAAATAAATTTTGAAATAAATGTTTTAAATTAAATCCAGATATCTATAATCATTGTAGAAGTAAAACAGGAAAAAAGTATGCACACTGAGAGGTTTGAACAATGTTTATAGTAAATGTGGAGAAATAGCCAATTAATGGGACACTGGAATGACTATGGGGACGGGGCTGAGGGGAGCCATAGGGGGGGTTCTGATACATTACCCTGACTAGAGCCCCATTTGACCATGATCCTGTTCTGATCATAATAAAAAAACATTTTCTAGATACATAAGATGTGGTAGGAGTAAAGATATACAAATTGATAAACGTTGTGTAGATTCTAAAATTCACTCTCAGACACAACAGATTATAGATTTATTTACAAAATATTATGCAAAGTGGTTTGGTTTCACAAAAAGGGTGAACAATTGTGCTAGTGACATCCAGGTAACCTAGATACTAAATCAAATTAGATTATACTGAAAAAGAACTTTGCAAACTGGATCAAAACAAAACTCAGGAAAGAGACAGAATCAGTAATAATGACCTGAGAACACTTCAGCAAGAGCTTACAGTGCCATTATATCTACTATTTGTTAAAGTATATATATATATATATATATATATATATATATATATATATATATATATATATGTATATGAGGAGATTCCTCAAGATTGGAGACACACACTTGTAAAACCAATCTTTAAGGGAAAGGGGAGTAGGGTAAACCCAAAGGCATACAGATACCTAATTTTACTTTCATGTTTTAGAAACATAATGAAAAAGGTCATGTTGAATATATTATTGTCAGGAATAGAATGGATGGGACTTGAGACAATACCTCAGCATGTATATCTTGAAAATAGATCTATTTCCACTTGTAACATGATTTTCTATAATAATATAACAATAACTATGAATTAAAAGTTTGTGTTGTGATGTAATTTATATAGACTTAACTTCAGCATTTGATAAGGTCATAAATAAAACACTGATCAATAAATTAAAACAATTAGGTATTGCTGTACTCTTGATAAGAGAAATAGCTGTATAGTTTACAAGTAGGACATGGCAAGTATCATATAGCAATTTTCAGGTGAAATTCAAGTTACAGTCAATGTGTCCCACAGAGCTCTATCCTAGACCCATACATGTTTAGACTGTACATTTTAGATCTGTTTTTTTATCTGAATTGTTCTACAGTCTGTATGCAGATGATCTGAAAAATTGGAAAACTGATTACATGTGTTACAGAGACGGAATTCTAGCAAAAGAACTTGACTACATCAACCATTTGAGCATAGGACAATAATATGCTGATAAATACATGAAAAACTAAGCATGTAAGATTTTGTTGACATAAATTGAAAAGTGAATATTTAACACAGCACATAGTGGCTGAAACTGCAAATGCATTTAAGGACCTGGATATATGGTTAGATCCAGCTTTAAGTTTTTCTAATCTTATCAACCAATTGGTTAATGTTAGTTATAGAACTATAGGTTGTATTGTCACGGTGGTACAGCGGTAGCATTATTACCTCACAACAAGATGTTCTCCCATTCGATTCTCGGCTGGGCTTGGGAGTGCCTTCTGTGTGGAGTCTGCATGTCCTCCCTGCGGTTGGGTAGCGTTTGATAGACATGCGTGCGTAAATGGGTGTGCCTTTGTTGAAGGTTGAGCATCAAGCTGGCACCTCAGCGTTTCGTAAAAATCTACTGCCAAACATTAGCGGACCGGAGTTCCGCTGTGGCGACCCCTTACCGGGAAAAGCCGAAAGACTAACAAACAAACAAACATAGAACTATAGGATGTATAACAAGATATATAAAGTCTAGGTAGGAAATCAGAAATGGCAAAGTCATTGTTTGTTAGTTACAATGTACCAAAATTTGAATATGGAATAATTATATGGAAACCTTATAAGAAAATAGGCGTGAGAAAACTGGAAAAAGTACAGGAGAAATATACCCAGGGCATCCATGATGTGAAAATTTAAGTTATTATGACAGACTAAAATAACTGAACTTGTACACTGTCTCTTATAGATATTTAAGAGGTGATCTTATTCAGATATATAGGGCTTTTATAAACAACTACCTCTATGAATGTTTGGGGTTATCAAAAAGTGGTAGAGAATCATCAACTATGTAGAAAATTCTATAGGAATGAGAAGTGTATTAATTGATTCAATGAGAAAATAGCTGATGCATGGAATAAAGTACAAAACTACAATAAAGCAAATATTAGTGTAAATGTTTTAAGAATAGCCTGGACACTTATTGGTATATTGGCAGGCTAGATGGGCATTATTGTCTGTGCTTGAAATATTTGTATGTATGCATAAATGTATGTATGTATGTATGTATGGATGGATGTATGTATGTATATATGTAAAGAAGAGTATGTTATTGACATATGTAACTAAGTTCTTGATGACTGTACCAGACTGTGTTGCTGGAAAATATGTATTTCAGAATGGGGTTTTGTAACCACCCCCAGTTTGCAATCATCAGAAAGCTTGGTTAGCCACAGTCCCTTGATATATGCTTTTATATCACAGAAATATATGCATGTATCTATCTATCTATCTCTAGAGAGAGACAGATATACACATACATACACACACACACACACACATATATATATATATATATATATATATATATATATATATATATGGTTCCCATTCAGAAGCCTGAAACATCATAAGCCTGAAAATCAAAATCCTGAAACCAAAAGCCTGAAAATTCAGAATCTTGAAAACTCAAAATCCTGAAAGCCCAAAATCCTGAAAGACCAAAATCCTGAAACTCAAAATCCTGAAAACACAAATAATGCTAATATGTCACTATAAAGACACTAATATCTACCAACTGACCCTGACCCTAACCCTAACCCTAAGGTCCGTCACTATCACACACTCACCTGACCCGCGCCCTAACCCTAACTCACTTAAACCGCCCTAACCCCAATATTTGTCACTATTGCATACATGCCTAACCTGCGCCTAACCCTAACTCACTTAAACCGCCCCTAACCCTAAAATAAAACCAACCGCACACTTACCTGACCCCAACACATGACCTAACACCACAGGGCTAACAATAGCAAAGCCACAATGACATCAGTATGTCTATTTTGTGTTTTCAGGATTTTGAGTTTCAGGATTTTGGTCTTTCAGGATTTTGGGCTTTCAGGATTTTGAGTTTTCAGGATTCTGAATTTTCAGGCTTTTGGTTTCAGGATTTTGATTTTCAGGCTTATGATGTTTCAGGCTTCTGAATGGGAACCATATATATATATATATATATATATATATATATATATATATATATATATATATATACAAAGAAAACAAAGTACCATATTTTGCTGGAAAAATGGACTCACACTTATAAAATAATTTATTAAGCACTTTCATCCACAAATAACTGAACTTCATCAGATCAGTGTTCCTAAATCTTCTCACATGTTGATATAATATACCATATCAATTAATTAAATAATTAAATCAATAATTAGATAATACAATCATTTTAAAGCACACTGAGCTATAAATTAAACTTGCTTAAATCTGTAAAATAACACTTACACATATTATAAACCTTTATCTTAAACAATTAAATACTAAAAAGGTTCAAATACATATGCTAATAAAAACACATTCATATTCACCCAACAACCCACATATTTAAAAAGGTGCTCCTAGTTTACTAATTGAATCCTATGTTTCAAAAAAGGTAAGACAGAGATATGATCATTAATCCCTGGTGTTCTAGAAGCATTTAACCTTAATTGCCACCTAGCCTCCTTTTCCTCTAATAATATTTTCACTTCACCTCCCCTAGGATTAATGTTAATTTTTTCTAAAATACAAAAATGAAACCTAGAGCATGCAGGGCTAAATGTTTATACAATGCATTATTTACACAGTTTTTATTTATGTCATATATGTGTTCATAAATACATCTTAAAGCCCTATCCGTTTTACCAACATAAAACACCAGTCAGTCAAGACATTTCACTAAATAGTCCACCGATTTGTCAAGCAATTGCTACCTTTAAAAAATACCCTACTTTTAGTAATATTTTCCAGAATCAAGGACTCCATATGGGAACATTGTTTACAGGACTTGCATTTGCTAGTCTTCCTACCCTTACCTACCTTTACTGATGTAATATTAGTAGGTCTTTCAAATCTAGCATTAAAATTGAGCCCTGTTTTATAAATAACTGGTTCACCCTTAAAATGTTCCAATTCTTTGTAAAAATGTCCTTAACCTATCTTTGCAAGTGAACCTCTTATGTTCCAGTTTCCCCTATTAAAATATATACACCCAAGCAGCTACTACAGTGCTTGAACACCTCCATCATTTTTGTAGTAGAACATACTGTGGTTATATTTTAGCTCAGTATGTTACAAAATATCTCTTCAGCACACGTCTGTACAAACCATCATATATCTCACATAGTTCCAATACACTTGCAACACAAGCATATGAATCATGTTGACACCCACAAATGACATATGATCACCTACAAAATTCCAGATAGCTGGGCTGGTAGTATCTCCTTTCGTTACATACAACATATGGGTTCTGGTTCTAAACTTGCTATTGTGCTTATACCAGATTATTATGGATGCCTCAATGTCTCTATCCAAGAGGGAGTAAACCTCAGAGCATCAGGCAGCAGCGTCAGCTGCAAGGTTTGCCGGGAACTGTGCCATCTGCGATTATCTACAGAATCAGTAAATAGTAAATCATTTATTTTGGAGTAAATCATTAATACAGAGGAGTTTTTAGGGACCACAAAGCAGGTTTTCATAAAGCAGATTACAACATGCTGATCAGATTTGATTTAAGTCAGGTGGTGCAATTTGAAGAAATATTTGTGAGCATAAAATCAAGAATATTAACATCTCTGGTGAGTATGGGTATCATTTTGTCAAATGAACCACCATTTACAATGTTCAGAAATCTCTGGGTACATTTACTTGGTAGTCAATGTTTGTCAGGTTATGTTCCAATAACTGAAGTCACCAATAGGAAAGGTATTTGGTTTGCCTCTTAACTTTTTCTTCTGGTTAAGATATTCAGCATGCACTGAAGTGGTCATAGACAGGAATCTATTTTTGACTATTATGTGCTAATTCATTTTCTTGAGTACAACTAAGACTTCATCCAGTTCTAGATTTTTGGAACCAGGTTTCTGTAACTACACAAGTATTGACATTTTTAGGGTTAAGGAAGGCTTCATGTTCAGAGATATTCCTGTTCAGCCTGTGTGTATGCAACAGTGCAACCTTAATATTATCCATATTGTTGTTTACTATGTCGGAATTTCCATCAGGGAAACTCTACCTAAAACAGGCACCGTGTGGGTAGCAAAACCTTTAGCCAGTATATAAAAACCAAGGGGTGAAAAATGGAAACAATCCCTGACAAAGCAGGTGGGTTTATGAGCCATTTTGCTCCATGCAGACATGTACTGGATTCCCCTAGAATGACACCAATGTACTAGTTATACATGTACTGGATTCCCCTAGAATGACACCAATGTACTAGTTATACATGTACTGGATTCCCCTAGAATGACACCAATGTACTAGTTATACATGTACTGGAGTCCTCTAGAATGACACCAATGTACTAGATATACATGTACTGGATTCCCCTAGAATGACATCCAATGTACTAGTTATACATGTACTGGATTCCCCTAGAATGACACCAATGTACTAGTTATACATGTACTGGATTCTCCTAGAATGACACCAATGTACTAGTTATACATGTACTGGATTCCCCTAGAATGACACCAATGTACTAGTTATACATGTACTGGATTCCCCTAGAATGACACCAATGTACTAGTTATACATGTACTGGATTCCCCTAGAATGACATCCAATGTACTAGTTATACATGTACTGGATTCCCCTAGAGTGACACCAGTGTACTAGTTATATATGTACTGGATTCACCTAGAATGACACCAATGTACTAGTTATAAATGTACTGGATTCCCCTAGAATGACACCAATGTACTAGTTAATTACTGAAACTGATTATTTTTTATTTTAGCAACATTCTTGGTGATGGTAGAATGCTGCTCAATGCCTCGGCCTTGCCCACTTCAAATGCATGAGCAAAGAGGTCAACAATATTTTTCTGTTTCTTCTAGGATGGAACACTTAAGATATTCACCACCACAAGGACAATAGCAAGGTCATAACTGTATCTGATTTGGTGCAAAAACCTATGAATTCTAGTGGCATCCCAAATCTTTGTACCAGAGAGTCAGCTAATTGTCATCCTATCCTTTGCCAGTGGGGTAAGTGTTGCATCAGTATGTCTTACAAGAGTCACCAATAGCTAAAACATTTGTGGGATGAGAGGCTGCATGGTTCAGAAGGATAAAGCCCTTCCTGAATCCCAGATGACCCAAGTTCAGATAGCAGCATGTGCCCTGTTGGTGATATAGGTGGTGGATGGGAGTAAGTGGTCAATGTCAGCTCCCCCATCCTGGGAAGAGGGATGCAGCCTAAAGGCTTGCTGCAGTATGCAACATACAGGCCTGGCCAGCTTTGTGCTAAATAAGCTGTCAGCTACTCAGTCAGGACATTGCACTTGTGGGAAGCACACATGACTGTCCTGAGGGCTGTGATCATGGGGCTTCCAAGGTTGCCATGAGGGAATGGGAGTTAAGGGACACTCCCTGGCATGCATCATGGCGCTGCACTAGCATATTTGATTTCCTCACTGACCCCAGACTATGGCCAAGTTGAACCCAAGGGAGGCTAAATTGGGTCTTGAAGACCAAGTGAGTAAGGGAAAAAAGACATTTCTAGGATGTACTGAAGTCTTATGGGATCTTAAAGATACAGGCTTGCAGTATAGCAAATCCTAATACCATCAGGTATAGTTTTGGATACTAGGATGCCTAGGAGGCTTAGGCAAGAACTTCTTTACTACCTCAACATATGCAGGAGTAATACTACTGTGACATGGTAACACTGTGCTGTTATGGTGTTGTTTAATGACAGTGGGTGGGGTGGAGTGATTTAGCCTCCAATTTACATAAACAGGTGCATCTGTCACAGGTGGAACCAGTAAGTGTTAGAAAAAGTGGGTTAACATTAAACTCAAGGGCATCTTCTACAGTGCCTCAGGAAACCATGTACCAGTAGGCTGGTTAAGAATAAGGGTAAAATCAAGCTCGGACTTCTCTGTGACAGTTTTTTTTTGGGAGGGGGGGTGCTATTAATGTCTCATGAAAAACTTAACGGAATCATCAAAGAGCACAGATCTCAAATTAGTGTAAAACTGATTTTTTGTTACACAATATATAACCAGCGTAGTTGCAATAAGCTGGATCAATCTGAGTGAGATTTGTTTGAGGATAATTGGTTCCACCTGAAGCTAAATGAGAGCAGCCAATATTCTGAGTGTAAGGGATGAAGGGAAAATGGACAACTTGGTTTAAGGGTAGTTTTAGCACAAAATATTTCCCTTTAAAATAAAGTACTTCAGTAATTCTCATGTTTATTGACCTCACTGCCTTTCCCAAATTTAAAACAATGTAATGGCCATTGGGTAAGGTTACCCCTTCGATCCACTAACCAACAGTATAAATACTCATTGTCTTGGGTCATCCTTCTTCCCTTATGGTATAGATACATTCTAAAGGTAATATATTTCCTTAATCAATGTATGTCTTAATCATCATCATTATTTAGGCATCTTTATAATAATAATAATGGTCTTTTTTTCCGCAGATCCTCTCCCCTTCCATATGATAAATTAGATCCTCTTCTTTTAGTAAACCTGCACTATATTGAATCATTCTGTGATTATATATATATTATATAATGATGTGCAGCAGGGATTTAAAAATATGATTCTTATGCATATGTTTTGTATGTAAGTTATATTTCACCAGGTCACCAGGTCATCTTGGCGTACATCTAGGGGTAACCCCACTGTGTACAAAGTATACCAAAATGCCTTGCTGCAAAAGTAAGGAAACCACTTATTAAGGAAACACTTGGAAATATTATGGTATAACAAAATGCCTTGCTGCAAAAGGAGGATGGTTAAAAGGTATAGTATTTACATTTTGTTTATTTATAAATTTGCATATCTGGGAAGGACATTTGTAAATTCACATCATTAGAGAGGCATATGCTAACCATAAGTACAATCTTATACTGTATTTTGCACTTTTAAACTGTATTTGTGCTATATTGCTAATTTTTTTTAACTGTTCTTGATGATTTGTTGCACTTTTAGTCTGCGGTAGCATAAATTAGATTCAGACCTGCTGAATCTGGTTCTGTTTGATAAATAACCAGGCTATCTTTTGCCCCCCCCCACACACACACACACACACACATACCCTTGTGACAGGAGAATGCAGTTAGGACTCATCTGATTGAAGTTTGCTGGAACAGGGCTCAGTTTTGAGCTTTTTTATTGGTTAAATTGTTTAATTCAGTTTGCTCACTCTTGACACATAAGCCCCACATTTGCGTGGATTTGTGCTTGTTTTAACACAGCTCCATAGAGTTAGGTGACCAGCCACTGCTCTGCTGTATGCATCTGTTTACGTGTAGTGCACCACTGTGCACCATCATGCACTAGCAGTGGGGTAACCATTGGCAGTTATAGGCACAAAAACTTCATTAGATAAATGTTGCTAGGCTTGTATAGGCCTTAGGGCCGATAGCCTAGTACCAACCTATGAACCTATGAACCCTTAGTAGCTGCCCATGATCCAGCCAAGAAGTCCTTAAATTGTGCTCAGTTGCTCAGACAGCACCTTAGCTGTCCATTTGCCCCTGAAGCAGTCCAAAAACCACCACAACTAGTACAATAGCCTCATACTATCTACAGAACTTGCTAGTACAGACCCTTTATAGAGCACCCCATTAGTATAGACCCTGTATAGAGCACCCAGTTACACCACATCCCTCCATTCTCCCTTCCCACTGTGAAAACAGGTTTTAACCTAGCATTATGGATGGTGAGTTTCCCTCCATTTCTCCTATCAGCCTGATTGACATGGGTATCCTGAGGCAGTGTAGCAACTGCATCATGTACACTGACAACCCTCTACTCCAAAATCACCCAAGTACAATTTGCAAGAGATACATCTACACTAAGAATGTGGAATCCTTGCTCTCTCACTCACAGAAGAGTAACACTGAACAGGTTGTCAGCTCACATACTACACCTCTTATGCAAACCATGCACTCAGTACATAAACCATTATACACAGAGCTGCTCACAAGAAACCTATCTAAACACCAGATACTTTCAAACACAAACATACTACACCTAATACAACACCTACAGTACTCAATATACATAAAAATATAAGCACCAGTGTCTCACTAAATAACCCCCTAAGGCAAAGCACATCTAAGCCATTTTTTTTAGTAATATGTGACTTCATTGTGAGACACAGAGATATCCCACTCACCAGGCTGGACAAAGAGAAGATAACAGACAGCTGTCTATCAAGTGCCAGGATCCATCAGATCATACATGCACTCAAGTCTCTCAACAACAAGTATCGTTATGACTCCATCATAGTTCATGTTGGTAGAAATTACTTGAGACATACCTCATTTAACTATATGAAGAGAGACATGACTGAGCTCTCTAAATATTTTTTCCAGGTGGGTATGTCTCTAGCACTGAGCAACATTCTACTCTCACCTAGGATGATACCACAATATAAATAAAAAATAATTGACTTCAACAATTGGCTTAGTTTCTGGTGTCATTCTAAGGGAATCCAGTTCCTGTCAGTCTGGGATGACATGGTTGATAGACCATGCTGCTATGCCAGAGATGGTCTTCACCTGTCACCTCCAGGCTTTGGTTACTGCCTAAGGCACTTGCCTTCCCCATAGTGCTGTTTTAGGCAAGGTCTCAAGAACAAAATTTCTGAAGTGAAAATAACACTCAAAAATGAATTAAAGGTTATACTGCTAAATGCTAGGAGTTTAAATCAAAAACTGCACTCCCCAGAAGTACTCCTTTCCCTGGAGGGTGTTGACATCTGTGCAGTCACAGAAACTTGGTTCAGAGCAACAGACAGTACCCCAGCCTTGCAAGGCTACAATGCCTTCCACACTTTCAGACCGCAAAATGAATACAGGAGAACCACAGGATAAATCCATCCTCTAGACTGGTTAGACAGGAAAACTCCATGGAGTCACTCCATGTTCAACTACCTGTGGATAAGATCCCCTTTCAAGTTACTTTTAGCTATAGGCCCCCTTCAATGAACCAAGATTCCCATGCTTCTTATTTAGACCTACTTGAATCAATCAAATTACAAACAAACACTTTAGTCATGGGTGATTTTAACTATCCCTCCATTGACTGGGAATCTTTAATGTGTACCAACATGCTTGCACAAAGGTTCCTGGAGTTTGTTAACACTAATGCCCTGGAACAAATAGTATGCAACCCCACAAGGGGCTCAAACATTTTGGACTTGGTCTTCCCCAACATGGGTGATCGTTACACTGTCACAAGTATAGGACCTTCACTGGTTAAATCTGATCACAAAGTACTTACATTTGAAGTAGCTATAATGCCTGAATCCCTCTTAGGTGAAATCTTGGAAAAAAAATTCATTAAAGCTAAATAAACCCTCCTAAGGGATGGCATAAATACTTTCCAAGCTCCTGTTCTCACAGATGGCATTGACAATTATACTAAAGTATACACAAATGCCCTGTAAAAATACTTATGCAAATGTACTGACACAGTTGTACTTGATATGATCAAAACAAGATCCTCAAGAAAAAAAAGCCTCCCCGGTGTGCATCTAGCATTAATAAATTATACAGCAAGAGGAAGAAGTTGCTGTCTAAAAATGAAAAAGAGAGGTCCCAGCACTGGAAGAACACCCTCCTCTTTTTGAACAAACAAATAAGACAACTTGTAAAATCCTCTAAGGGCAATTTTGAAATAAATTAAGCAGCCATAGCTAAGGATAACCATAAGGCATTCTTCAGCTATAACTATAACCTAAACGGCAGCACCCAGATGCGTGCTGAACTAGCTGTGGATGGCATCACACACACTGATCCTGTGAAAATAGCTAACCGATTAGCTGACAGGTTTGATGAAAATTTCACCCCCGTCCCCTCTAAACATTACACAAACCATTCCTTCTACATCTTCCCCACCTTGCATCTCCAAAGAACAAGTCATTAATGCTCCCTCCAAGGCCAAAAACACAGCCTCTATGGGAACAGATGGCATCCCAGGTTGCATAAAATAAGAGTTAGCAACTCCATTAGGTACTCCTTCAACCACAGCCTAAGTAGTGGTTTTGTCCCTGCTGAATGAAAAACAGCAACTGTCACCACCTTCATAAAGAGGGTACAGCAACAGACCCTTAGAACTACAGACCCCAAAGCTTAACCAACCATATGTGTAAGGCCATGGAACAAATCCTCTTGGAATATATAAGTAAGGATATAGGTGATCTACAAACCCTTGATCTGACACAGTTTGGTTTTGTCAAATGCAGGTTATGCCTGTTAAAACTAGTGGACTTCTTCGGAAATGTCACCAGAGCCATAGATGAATGCAAATCTGTGCTTACAGCCTACCTTGACTTAGCCAAGGCCTTCAACACAATCCCACATTTGGGCATCATTGATAAACTCTCCCAGTTGAATATCAACCCTTATGTCATCAGGTGGGTTGCTAACTGGCTCACTGACAGATCACACTCAGTCAGAGTTGGGAACTTTACCTTAACCTGCAGACCTGTCACCAGTGGGGTTCCACAGGGGTCAGTGCTGGACCCCCTATTGTTTGGAATATACTTCTCAGACGTTCAGGCCAAACCAGAGAGGCTGTGGCTGGCTAAGTTTGCTGATGGCTGCACATTAGGTGCAATCATTGAATCCCCCAACAATGTCAATATACTTCAAGAGGGATTTACACAAACCAGTGATTGGTGACAAAACTATGGACTCAAACTCAATGCTAAAAATGCATTATCATCCCCTTTGGCAAAAACGATATCCCTGCAGACTATCACATAAATAATACTCTAAGTAACAACTCAATATTGAGAGACTTGGGAACGCAAGTTGACTGAAGCCTAAACTTTGACCATCATGTATCTGCTGTGGTAAGCAAGACATTGTACTTCAGACACCTCATTAGCAAATGAGGTAATAACTCCCTTGTACTTGATCCTCATAAAGCCAATAACTGACTACAATGCTCCCTTTGGTATGTACCTTACCAGGCACCTGCAGCAACTTGAGAGACCTCTGAGATTTCTAAACAAGAATATTCAGGCTCCGAGCATGTCATACCTTGACAGACAAAAGTCACTGTCACTGTACTCAGTACTGTACAGACTACTTAAAGGAAACTTGTGCCTGACATACAGAGCAATCTCAGATAAAAACATAATGGAAATGCTGCACATTCCCAAGTCAAATTGGACAAGGGTCACCTGTTCCAAGGACCTTAACTTGGTCTGGAACATAAATAGGACCTGCTGGAGAGAGAGATATGTCTCTTAGAGGTTTCCACTCCTCTGGAATTGGCTACCAATTCACATCAAACAGAGGCCCTCTATGACCCTGTTTAAGCATAGTCTGGATGAGTGGATAGGAAACCATAAATTCCTGCTGAGCATTTCACCCTGACCCTCCTAGATATGGGCAGTTGTTGCTAACTAAGATCTTGAGTTTTGGCATGATCCTTTATATTGGGTTCCTCTAGTATTATATTGGGTACACAAGGCTAGGATTATAAAGACCTTCGGGCCAATACCCAGTGACCACCTATGAACCTATGAACCTAGACTGGAAGTGCACAGGGGGACCCTAACTTGACATTTTCTGGAGGCCACCAAGATGTTAACACTGGCCCTGATCCCAATACATTTGTCATTGTATGAAGTTTGTATAAAGAATTCAACTGTTGCTTATTTCCAGTTCACATGCATACTGTTTTTTTTCATTATGTTAAGAACTGATTTTAAGATCATTTTAATATATATCTCTATACCCTAGCTTAAGACAGACAAGCATAACTATACTGTCATTGAGTCAGACCCACTGAAATATGCACTTTCAGATTATTTATCTAGAGCATAAGATGCTTGGACAACTTTATTATAAACATGTTTGCACACACACAACACACACACACACTCAAACTAACAAACACGCACACATTCATACACCTTATCTAATGCATTAAATCACAAGATAATTCAATATTTCATTTAGTCTCTACTCCTTTAGTAATGAGACAATATAAGGTAGTGCCAGCTATGCCAGAGAAAGTAGGGCAGTGGATGTATAACATATGCCAAGCTAGCTAGCTGGAGGTTTGTGAAGAATTATATGTCATTTGTATATCAAACTGATTTGTACATGTATTTGTGTTAAAAATGTACCAACAGTGGGTTTTTCTGGGCAGAAAAGAAATACACCTGTATGTCAGACTGTATTGTAGCTGTTGAAATGAACAAACTGTAACAGAGGATACTGGAAGACAAGAGGTTACTCTCAGACCAGCTAAATTTGAGTAATATTCTGAAATTAAATTACCTGGTTTAGGCCATAAAGATTGTATCGTACAGTTCTGACTGCAGCCAGAGACAAAATGTCTGTGAATACCAGGACTAGGAACTTTACTGTATTGTCCATAGGGGTGAACAAATTGCTACCCTGGAAGGGTGAACATTCTTTAAATTGTTTTATACCTTTCAGATGCTTTAACACATATTAGTAAAGCTCTATGTGTGTGTATTAAGACAAATATGTGCTAGATTCTGATTCAGTTTCCAGTAAAGGGGGTAGTGTGGGAACCAGAGTCAAATGACCAGATGTATGTGATGCCATTCTGTAATCCAACACTAAAATGTTGTTTTAATGCTAGATGAGACAGAAGTCTCAGGGCAGTCTGTTTGTGAATCCTGACAAAAGAAGGCTCGCTCACCCACATCATCTTGCCTTGCTCTAGTAAGTGAACTAGAGAGCAGTAGTTCTTTGGATCAGTCAGGAAGATATAGTGAGATTAGTTAAGTATTGTTTTTCTGTATCTGCGTGAATCTATCCATCTGTGCTATTTTTAATATTTCCCGTGATTGAAACTCGGGTGTTTATTGTAAATAGATATTGAGTATTTTCATGTTCTTTTATTATTTATTATTAAATATATTTAAACGTTTTATTGTGGCTGGTCTTTTAGAGAATATTTTAACCTTTGAGAGAACTTATATTTATTTGGCAACACTGTGGCCACTCCTGAAAGCCTTGCTGCATTGATCAAACACTACCATTTGTATTAGTGTTAATTTTACTTAGTATAATTGGGTACCCTTGTAAGAACCTTAGGGTAGCTTGCTGTGGAGTGTTCTGGTGGCAGTACCTACCTTATAGTCTGGGCAGATGAGGCATAGCTAGTAAATCTGTGCCAGCCTTTCCCAGCTGTGTGTGTGTGTGTGTGTGTGTGTGTGTGTGTGTGTGTGTGTGTGTGTGTGTGTGTGTGTGTGTGTGTGTGTGTGTGTGTGTGTGTGTGTGTGTGTGTTTGTGTGAAAATCAAATCTCAAAGAGTGTGTGGGTGTGTCAGCTACTTGGAGCAGGGACACAGACCACTGGTTTCACAGAAAAGGTAGTAGAGGACTTGGCTTTGAACACTCAGCTGAGGACTCAATTCTACAACTCTGTCAGTGGGGAGTCTTATTTGGGGCCTGAATAGAGAGAGAGAAACCCGGTCTCAAGACTGAGTGTGCTCCCTGTGTGCTCTTAAGGCAAATTGTGCCCAGTGTAGAGAGTTGCATCTGGAAATATTGTGTGTATCTATTTTGTATTCCAAGTGAACGTCCCTCACTCGTGTCCATGGTAAGGATTGAGACTCCTTGATCACTGTACCAGAAAAGGGACATCACATTTTGGTGGTGTGGATATTAACTTGAACTTCTGTAGTCTGTAGGCAGTTGTCACTGAAGGTGCATCTACTCTCAGCAGCTACAAGGTAAACATACAGAGTTTAATTTTCGCAGCAGTTTTATTTCTTTTTTGTTAGTTTAGTTTAGTTTAGTGAGGGAAAGCAGGCAAAGATGTCAGCAGAGAATTATGGCAAGCTGAAAAGAACCAATTGACCAAGGTATGTGAAGCCAAAGGACTGGTGCATGCCAACCTGACTAAACAGGAAATGATTTTAGCCTTAATAGCAGCTATGGCATGGATCAGCAACCAAGAAGACAACCAGTCTGGTGATGGGGCTGTGCAGCCCTTGGAAACAGGGCAGTTCACCTTTTCCTCAGAGGATTTAAAAAACCCTCTGGAGTTAAAGAGACTTGAATTGGAGGTCAAACATTTGGAATTAGAATCAGTGGACAGACTGTGGTAGGCAAAACAGATAGAATTCGAATAAGCATAGAGACTGCAACATTTGGAGGCTGAAAAGAATGAGAGAATACAGCAAGCAAAACAGGTGAAATTAAAATCAGCAGAGAGACTTCAGTATTTGGAGGCCAAAGAAAATAAGAAACAATGTCAACATGAGAGGGAGAGGCTGACTCTTTGTCAGGGGGATGGAGGTAATGGGGAAGGGAATAACCAAACTTCAGAAGCAAAAAATATCAGTAAATTTCTTCCACAGTTTAGAGAGGGCGATAATTTTGATAGTTTTATTCATATGTTTGAAAGGGTATGTAAACAGTATAATGCTGACCAAGGGGCTTCGGGTATGTTTCCTGACCCCTTTACTTCATGGTAAAGCCATAATTTCTGTTTCTAAATTGTTTGATACTGATTATTTAAGCTATGATAAAATAAAGCAATGTTTATTGAAATGTTTTAAATTAACACCTGAAACTTACAGAAAAAAGTTTCATGAGCATAGACGCAAGGCAGATGAATGTCTATATGATTATATTGCTAAGTTAAGCACTTATTTTCATAGATGGGTGAATGGGTGTCAGGCCACCACTTTTAAAATGCTGGTAGACATTTTGGTGAGGGAACAAGCCCTTAGCACTTTGCCTGAGGGCATGAGAATCTGGTTGGTAGACCAGTAGTGTAATGCTGCAAATGAGCTGGGGAGAAAAAGGGGGATCCCTACTTAGCAAGCAGGAGACCGCTGCATAAGAAAGGGATACCCAGTGCTGCACGTGGATATAAGGGAACCCATGGTGGGCAGCCTAAACCATCCCAACAGAGTCCACCACTAACAGGGAAAGCCACTAGTTCAGGTATACATCTAGGATCAAGGATTAGATGTTTTAAATGTAACCAGTGTGGCCATGTAGCATACATATATCCACAGAAGCAAGGCGGGGAATTAAAGGTAGGAAAGCCAGCAAGTGGAAATAACAGTATGCTAGTGGTAAGTTGTCTGCATACAACAGGGGTACCAGACTATCACCAGACTTTACATCTTAACTTAGTGGATGGAAAACAGGCAACTGCTAAGAAAGACACAGCCTCTGGCATAACCATTTTGAAGCCTGCAGTGGTTAAAGAGGAGAAGTACTTGCTTGGGCAGTCCACTCTAGTCAGAGCTTTAAGTGGGATCCTATTCGAAATGCCTTCAGAAGGAGTCACCTTGACTGGGAGGATGGAAAAGGAAGCAAGCAAGTGTATTTGAAGATATACCTGCAGATGAACTAACAGGGAATGATTTTGAAAATGCAGTATCTTGTGTGGATGAAGTTATTCTCAGTCAGGCTTGGACACAGGCATGTGGGGCTGGTAGCCTAGGGGAGACTCAGTCAGACCCCAAACCTGAACCCAGGACTTGTTAGTTGGCTATTTCAGGGAGGGAGCTATCCTGTAGCAGTTTGTCTGAAGGTGAGCCATACCTGCTACTAGGTACTGATTATCCCTTGGACAGAATGACTGCAAAGGCAGAGGTGAATGGTAGTAGCCAGACTGACAGTGATACACCGCTATCAGAAGATACCAGACTTCCTGTGGAAGGGAAGCTGGGAAGGGTCACAAAGATAGAGCTGAGGCAGGTTCAGCTGTCAGACCCTACACTAAGAAGGTTGAGGGGAGTAGCTAAAGAGGCACCTAATTCTCAAGGAAAAGGGGACTCTATGTACTGGAACAAAGTGTTTTTATAGTGAGTGGACCCCTGAGGGTGGGCTAGAGCGTGCAATAATACAACAGTTGGTAGTGCCTAGATCCTACCATCTAGCACTTCTAGCCATAGCCCATGACATTCCTTTTGCAGGTCATATGGGCATAAAGTTTATTAAGAGATGTATAATGCAGAACGTTTATTGGTCTGTGATTGCAAGGGATGTAAAAGGGTACTGTAGGATTTGTGAGCATTGCCAAAAGAAAGGCAAGGCAAGAAACAAAGTTAAAGCTCCTTTGATACCTTTGCCTGTGATTGAGGATCCATTTCAGAGAGGAGCTATGGATACTGTGGGCCACTGAGTACCCAAAGTTCCACATGGAAGTAGTATATCTAGGTGGTAGTAGATTATGCTACTAAATACCCTGAAACGATGGCTCTGTCCTCCATCGAGTCAGAGAAGGTGGCGAATGCTTTGCTAGAGATTTTCAGCAGGGTAGGTTCCCTGAGAGAAATACTGACTGCCAGAGGTGTCAATTTCATGTCAGACCTGCTGGCTTGTCTGTGAAAACACTGTGGGGTGAAGCACCTAAAGACTACCCCTACCACCCCTAGACTAATGGTTTTGTGTAGAAGTTAAACTATGTGTATTTGCAGGCCAGTTTAAGAGACAGTATGACAAATATTTGTCTCATCTGCTGTTGTCATACAGAGAGGCACCCCAGCAATCCACAGGTTTTTTACCCTTTGAGTTGCTATATGAGCATAGAGTGAGGGGGCCTTTAGATCTTCACTGTGGTGAGTGGGAGGGTGAGTGTGACTCACACAAGGAGTTTGTTGTGGCATATGTCCTAAACCTCAGGACAAGGCTTAGGGAGCTCATGGGCTTGGCCCAGGTGAACCTGGCAAGAGCACAACAGCAGAAAAATGTCTGGTATGACAGGAATGCTTGAGACTGAGAGTATGCTGTTGGACAGCAAGTTATGGTGCTCATTCTTGTCAGACACAATAAGCTCCAGGCAACTTCAGAGGAACCCTTCGAAGTGGTAAGGAAGGTCAGTGATGTTAACTACATGGTAAACCTGCTAGGCAGGAAGCAGGGGCACAAATTGTACCATGTTAACATGATAAAGGGAAATTGTGCCTGCTGCAGAGGGTCTATGTTAAAGCAGCGAATGCTTAAAATAATGAACACTGATTTTTCGACCTTTTAAAAGCAAACGCTTAAAATCCAGACGACACAGAACAGCGTTTTTTTTTTCCCCAGGGAAAAAAAACACTGTTCCCCAAAAAAAAAAAAAAAAAATACATGAGATAAACACTCATCCAACCATCATCAGTTTAATTCAGTTCAACAACCTGGATGCAGTATTACAATTGTTTGTGCAGCCACTGACTGGACTGCTCTGCCATGGACATGCTGCAGGAACCTAGTCTGTCCTGCATTGCAGATGAATAATAGAAAGACCAGATACTGGAGTGGTCATCTGTCAAAGCAGAGCAATTACTTCTATGCACCTTAAATTCAGAGACAATAAACAAGAACAAAGAGGGGAACCGACCACCACAAAATAGGAAGAAAGAAATCTTAAATTTAGTTTATTATCTGTACATTTATTGGTGTCCTGTTCAGCTGTTTGGATTTATGTTATTTGTGTAAACTTAAATTCAGAGCAGTCCATGTAAAGAACTGCAGCTTAGATATATGCACTATATGTTATTCACATCAGAATGCTATGGTCTGCAGCCGACTCTTGTAGCATGAGGGCCATCTCCAAGAAGCTTGCATATTTGAGATATACAGCATAGTAGAAGGCTGATCAGAATTTCAGTGCACCATGCCATTCTTGCATGGTACAAATCTATGTAAGTCTACTGTGTCAGTTTGCACTATGCAAAACTTTTGAGAAAATTAAAAGTCATGAACTTCATTGTCTTTTAGCCAATAGTACAGCACAGCACAAATTAGTGCAAAGAAGTTGTGACAGTTGTCCCATGCAGAAAATGCTTTATGGATGCTCTAAACTAACTGTAGTCCTCCACTATAGTAAACTTCCAAACTGTATTCCTTACTGTGCAATCTAGGCATGAGAGCATGCATTTTTATTTTATATCCATCACATTCCCACTTCCCCTGTCTTCTAATATTTTGAAGAATCTACTAAGTACTTTCCTTTTTTCTATAGTATATATATTGCATCTTAGGATATCCTGTAATCAGAAAGTGTTTTTACATAACACTGCACATATGTAAGGCAATAAACCACATATTTCTGTAGAACAGAGCTTCATGATGATTTTTGTGTTAAAATGAACAGCTGTCAAAGCATTACTTGTTTCTCCTGGTATTCATTTAGAAATCAGACTTTTATATATTCCACTACTGAGAAGAACAGATGTGGCACACTTTTTAAAGATTTTTTTTTTCAAAAAGGTTCAATAATGTAGGAATTGTGGAAATGAAGACACAAGGATGCAATGACACATTACAAGAGACCATTTTAAAGAGAAACAAGACTACTGGGTGCCAGCTGTGCATTTTAAAGTGCTGATTCAGATTGTAAAAGTAGCTTCATGTGCACAGGTCTGTTAATAAATACTGTTTTCAGCTTTAATCAAAGCTAGAGTTTTCCACTATAAGACAGTCCTCATAGCTTACAACACACTATTGTTGTCTTAACAGTAAGCCAGCTAAGTATGAACTGTTTTCCTTTAATAAACTAAAATAGAGCTCTTCTGGGACATATTATTTTGTAATAGTTTATATAACTGAGCTCTTATTTCCATATGTGTGATCCCAAATTTACTATAAACACTTTTCCTCTAATTGTAGGATTCTCCTCTTTTAAGTTCCTGTTTGTTGATATGAAATTGGATATGCAGAATTTCTTTACAGCTGAAGCACTTATGTCATAATTTTGGTGTTATTTTCATATTTTCATAGCTGGGAAATCATAGCATGGATGTCCTTTACTAAATGACCCATTGATTGTAGTAAAATAGTTCTATCTTTTACAACCAAGTCTTACAGAAATTTTAGTTGTTAAGTTTAGTTTGGCATAATGGTTTTAAAATGCTGTAAAAAAAGCCATCGCTTCATATATGTGTGTCTTCATGTTTACAAAGCCTCAATTCCATCTGCTGCATCTTTTTCTGTTACCTTTGCTTTTTACCTCACACTGGCATTATTAGAGATCTATAGGGCTGTATTTTGAAAAACTGAAGTACACAAATGTCCAGTGGCTAACGATCGATTCTGAAAGATTGAAACCAAAACAATGAAACAAAACACTTATGTTTTTTCGAGGGGGGAAGCCCTCCTGAAACTCTCCTCATCCCCTACTGATTATATATACCATCTCCAAGATTGCTCTACAGTGGGGAAAGGGCAAGTTCCCTGATCCACACAATGCGTGATCTTGCAAGGACTTAACACCAGCAGAAGTGATCAAATGAATTTAGATCATTTCGGCCAGTGTTTAACATGGACATTTTGATTATATGGAGTGCTCTCAAATATAGGTATTAAGGCAGGTCAGCAGCATAAGAAGAGAATCTTTGTAACATTGACATGAGTTTTAGAAATGTGTATGTCTTTCCCCTTAAGCAGCATCTTCAGCAGATCAAGATACAATTAAAATTCCAGAGGCTCACTGTGCTCTTCATTTACTGAAGCATTGGTTGAGACAAACTCAGTTCTGCCATCTCACATACAGCTATATGAGAGTTTTCTAATTAAACTCTGCTGACTAAACCAGCAGTAATCTATATTATTTATTTATACATGGCATAATATTTCTCAGTGCTCAGGATCTGAAGTTTAAGACTTTGGAGAATGTAATATTAGCAACCTGCAAGCCAGCTACTTCCAGCATTAAATGCCATAGCACTTTTATTTATTTCAAAAACAAAGCGTCATCCATTTGACTTATTCTGTCACCATTTGAGTATTATTGCAACATACATGTGTAATATTGGTAAACACTGTTGAAGTATTACTGTTTATTGTTTTAGCTGCTTTGGACACCATACCAGCTCTCATACTTAGTTTTTTTTTCTATATAAGACATTATTTTCCAATGCACATCATTTTGTAAGTATAGAATTTTTGAGATATACAGTGGTATTCAGTCGCGAGTTTTGTCTGAATGAGCAATAATCTGCAAAGAGCAGTGCTACATTGCTATGCAAATGTAGTCAAGGATATTATTCACATTGACTAAGGAAATGTATAGGGCTGTTGATAAACATGCTTACTTAAAGCAAAAGTGTAAAGTACTTGAGGAGAGACCTGTTATATGGATAAGGCAGCCTAAACACTGGTGGATTAATGTGATTTATAGAGAGGAATGTAAAAGGGCTTCATTTACATATAAAATGTGTAATGGACTCTGAGCTTAAGCAAAGAATTATAACAGCACCCTAAATGGAGTTACATGGCAAATTATTTAGGAAACCATAGACTTTGTAAATTTGGAAAAATAATAGAAATGTGGAAAATTATTATGAAACATTTTAAAATGAAGTAAGATTTTTGAGTTTACTTCAAGAAATTTTTGGTTTATTCATATGCTAGGTTTAACAAAATACTTTGGTGAATAAGTTGTCATTTGTAAATCAGACGTCATTAAAGTAGCTGTGGAAATGATTAGTGGTCACTGAGAAAAATGTGCTTTGGAATTGTTTAGTGGCTGTGCATACATGGTAGATGTGCAATGATTTTAATCTGAAGTACTGAAATGGTAAGGATGTTTTGTGGCATTACAGGGAGATTCTGAGTGTCACTGATAAATAAGAATTGACAGTATCGTGATTACAACTAATATGGTAGAGGCAAATAAAAGTACAGGTGTGTTAAAAATGTTTTCTTTACTACTGTGAATGTATTCATGATAGTTCAAAGAGTACTTCAGCACAACTTTACTTGGATGGACTCTGCATGTGATATCAGTATGGGGGTTGTGTCACTTAACTTTTTTTGAGAAAGGCAGGTGTTGTGTGACCTGATGATTATGTTAAACTTTTGTACATGACTGCACAGTTATGGTACAGAATAGGGGCTCAAGGCAGAGAAAGGACAACTTAAATCACGTTCACAGGCTCAACAAGCATCTACACAGATTGCAAAATAGATATAATAGGAGTGGCTATGCTTTTTACAACGAATGTGAGCATTGCATGAAAATTTGACAATGAATCACAAATAGTGAAAGAACACTTTAGAACAATATGCAGCTTTATATAATTTCTCATTTATATCTCATTGTCATTAATTTGCTTACACTTATTCACAGTCATCATGTTAACATAAATGGCCTCTTTGAATCGCGGTCTAGCTATGCTCATTGGTGGACAATGCTGATACCCATAATGTGTTTGCACGATAAGTAAGAATATGACAGGCAGTCATATTAGAATTTTAGAAAAGCATACCAAGTGACTATAAATAAGTGAATGAGGGGTTTAGTACTCATGATCTCAGCCAACATGCTGATAAATGAATCTCTATCTTTGCCCCCATTTTCAAGTTAAGATGCACATACATATATCTGATGGTTAGATACTTCTGCAAAGATAATATTCCTTTAGCTGTTTGTTTGTTTGCTAAAATCATAGTTGATCCTGTCTGTATTTCCCAGGAAAAATCAGTTACTGTGATAACCATAACTAGCATCAAGCACAACTAACATGTTTGTAATGTGTTTATTATTCAGTTGAAATAGAAATAATGTGTTTGAGGCAAGAGTAGCCATCTTCTTAACTTACTACTTGCATTCATACAGAAAAATGCCATACAGCAGGTACAACCAGTAAGAGATTTTTTGCAAAAATAGTTTTAGACATTCTAAAGATTTCACCAAAGAGATATATGGAACAAAATCAAAGACAAGTAGTCACATGCAGAAAACATTTATTTATTTCCACAGTTTGGTTTCACTCCCCTCCAAAACATCAGGCAGTGTAGCATTCTTCTTGAAATTACCTTTTTTTTCCCTTTTTTTTTTATAAGCTGTTCCTTTCCATCCCAAAAGGAAAGGACAAAATATATGGGGAAATAGTGTAGCACAGCTGTACACGCATTCGCACAGACATACATCATAAATGGCATGACTGTGGTACCCTTTGATCAAAATTGGGTTACTCTGTTATGTATAATGTGACCCATGTTTGTCATCAACAATTGCAAATGCTGAAAAACAAGACTGTTCTGAGTGCCTGCAGTTGTTTTTCCCTATTCATCTAATAAATTTTAATGCTAAAGTAGTGCAGTCTAACTTGAAATGTTTTTGTTTTTCTGCTCAGTGTTCGCTGAAAGTAAATCTTATTTCTGTATCCCCCATTTTTAAACCCTGGCTTGCCCTGTGGTAAGACAACATTTGAGAGCGAACATAGTTAAGACAGACTCACAGCTATCCACACTCAGTTTAAATGACATCTTTTTCCCGGTGTCATCTGCTTTTGGTTTGTGGATAGTACTAAAAAGTACTTGGCCCATACTAATCACCTATTCCGACTGTGCAAGCTATGGGCTCTGTGGTCCACGGAACTGGGGCAATTGGTCCAGTAATCATTTGCACAGTAAGGAAATACTACCACTGAGTATGATATATTGCTTAGTAATAGAACGTTGAACTCTGCTAACAATCAAATATGACTATAATCTCTTTGTTGCTAGTTACTTTGCAATGATCACTGAGTGGTATATCTGGCAATCAGTAAAAACAAGTAAGTCTTCTTCTGTGGTTACCCTTTGAATTTTGCAACCACACAAAAAAATGTGTCTATATTAGGCAGAAAGATGACTTTATATATATAAGCTTTAGAGTTTAAGAGAAAAATTACAAACTTACACCGTCATCACAATATTTTATCTTTCTGTTTACACACGACAGACATGAGCCTCACACCATCACATATAAATAAATCAGGAGTTAGGTTCCCCTCTCTTGAGACATTTTTATGCTATTCAGCCTCTGGCAGCATGCCATATTAGGATTGTATGAAATAACTGCAATACTTTATGATTTAGTTTCATTACTCTGAAATCAAAATAACCATCACATTTCTTGTCTGTGGTCTAAAAAAAGCCAGCATAACATGGTGTTTGAAATTCTTCCTTAACTTTTCCCGACGGGTTCATTAACTTATTTTTTATCTCTGGGGATTCAGAGCTCTTTTATTTGGTAATGTTTATCACACCAGAGATAATTCATGACACTTGAATTTAAGGAAACCAGAAACATCTGTCTAACAGATGGACTGAATAAGGGAGGGCTCCCTGAAGCTGAATAATTCTTAAACACATTATGCAGCTGACATGAGATTCTCATTACAACATATGTAAAATAATGCAAGTGGCACAAATCTGTGAGAGTTGCTGAAAAATAGCCACTACCAGTGCAAGCAGAGATTTTCACAGTAAGCAGTCATTCTGAGTACTAACATTGTAAGCAATTGGAAGGAAGCTCCTAAAGAAGAAGGTAAGCCAGTTTATAATGCTACCTTCTCATGAGAGAGAGACCATCATGGGGAAGTCAAAGCTTAGTAAGAAAAATAATTACTCCACTACAGAAACCACGCCATCTATCCATTTTGTAGTAGAATCAATTAAAAAGTAAAAATAACAAATATCCAATGTTCCCATTAGGCTCTTTCATGAGTACCTGTAGCACCAAGGATGATAACATCTAACTGTATAGTCCTTGTTTATTACCATTTAAAGGGTACAATTATATCATACACTCGCATAGTAAATGGTGATAAAGGTGTCATCTGCAAGAGAATGTAATTATAAGTTAACAGTTCAGATACTATATGGAGGCATGGAACACATGACAAGCAAGAGCTTTTATTCCAAATTGAATACCTAACCCTGGTCACATGACTCACACCACATATTACTTCTGTATCTGAAGATACAGTACTCACATATCTAGTACAGTACATCTCCTTTTAAATAAAGAAGCAAATTCACTTTTATATGAAAATGTTTACAATTATAAATTGTACAGCAAAAGTATAAACAGCGGGAATATTACTTGTGAGTCATGCATCAGATGCATAACAAAACTACAGCTACACTGAATACTCTTATGAACTATAGAGTCCTCATAACCTATTGTTATTTGATTTACTTGACAAAGCAGTAAAAGGTATAGTCACTAGATAAGACTGAACTGCACTGTTTCTCTCATTACTCAAACTACCAGCTTTAAAGTCAATGCAATGAGGTAGATTCAATGATCTGTGACAGACTTTGAGTTAATTTTAGGACACGTTTCTGTATGTGAAGTAAATGATACAAGATAAGACTTTACAATGAATTCTGGTAAGTCTCGATTTTGGCCACATGATCATTTCTCTGGAGCCTGATCTGCTGATATTTGTTTTTGCCTCAACTTCCTTTCTATAGTTGCGTATCTATCATCCCTTAGATATCATACAGCCTCATACACAATCAGTATGATGAACAACTACAGTGGCTTGAAATTGCAAATTAAAAGACACACAGGTTTCAAGTTCCAGATACTGGATTGCATAGACATGGGTGATCTTGAAGGAGACATCCTGAATATGGCAGAAAAATGTGAACTTATTTGGCATTTAAAGCTGAACTCTTTTGGGAAGCCTGGACTAAACAACTTCTTCTTCTCTTTCGGCTTTTCCTGGTTAGGGGTCGCCACAGTGGAACTCCAGTCCGCTAATGATTGGCAATAGATTTTTACATTGCTGAGGTGCCAGCCTACCTCCCAACCTTCAACGAATGCACGCATATTCACGCATGTCTTTCGAACACCACTCGACCATGGGGAGGACATGCAGACTCCACACAGAAAGCACTCCAGCCGAGAATCGAATGGGGGAACCTCTTGCTGTGAGATGACAAAGCCTGGACTAAACGACTATTGTTCACTTAAAAGTGTACTGGAACTTAGAAAGTTGACACATTGGTTACATGACTAATTTTATTTTATTCTTCCAGTTGGTTTTAAATACCATGGTAAATAATTTTTAATAGAAGTGTATATTTTGTTTCTATCATACATTTTATTTTTTTCCACTTTATTTGAAAACACTCTCATTAAACTAAACAAACAACTCAGAGGACAAATAAAGTCAATCAAAGCCAAGTGTGAGGTAAGTTTGGCCACCCAGGCCAAGGACAACCACAAAGCATTCTTTAGCTATGTCCACAACCTCAAAGGCAATACACAATTGTGTACAGAGCTAATCGTAAATGGAGACACCTATACAGAGCCAGAAGATATAGCAAACCTCCTGGCTGATAAATTCAGCTACAACTTTACTTCTCTCTCCCCCTCAACCTTCCCTTAGGAAATATCATCAAATATAACTCCCCTACTATCACTAGGGAACACATCATTAATGCTCTCTCTAAGACCAATAACACTGTATCAATGGGCCCAGACAATATCCCAGGATGCCTTCTAAATAGCATGAAACATTACCTATCAGGGCCTGTGGAATTACTATTTAACTGCAGCCTCCAAACAGGCTTTGTGTCTCATGAATGGAGAAAGGCAACAGTCATCCCTCTGCACAAAGGTGGGCCATCTACAGACCCTGGAAACTACAGACCCATATGTCTCACTAGTCTTATATGTAAAGCCATGGAAAACAATATCATGGAGATGATAAATAGAGATATAGTAAACCTCCAGACACTGGACCCAACCCAGTTTGGTTTCATCAAGGGCAGATCATGCCTACTCAACCTGGTTGATGTCTTTGAGAAGGTCACCAAAGCAATGGATGGGGGCAAAATCATTCACACTGCTTACCTTGACTTGGCCAAGACATTTAACACAATACCCCACTGGCTCACAGACAGGACCCAGGAAGTTAGAATTGGGGAGTCCACCTCTACAAAGAGGCCAGTCACAAGTTATGTCCATCGAGGATCAGTCCTTGGACCACTCCTTTTTGGCATTTACTTCTCATAAGTCAAGGCCAATGTCAGTGGTCTGAGGCTGACTAAATTTACAGATGATTGCAAATTAGGAGCTGTCATTGAATCCCACACCAACACAAATGTTCTCCAGGAAGGGCTGACACAGACAAACAACTGGTGTCAGAGTCATGGACTAAAATGCCAAGAAATGCATAATGGTACCCTTTAGGAAGTCATCCATCCCTGGTAATTATCATAGTGACAACACACCCCTTAGTGCTGACCCAGTAGTCAGGGACTTTAGGGATACACAAAGATAGTAATCTAGCCTTTGATCATCATGTGTCTACAATGGTGAGGAAATCATTCTATGCTGTGCAACTTATAAACAAAGGTATGGCATCTAAGTCCAAGGAAGTCATTGTTCCGCTATATTCGGCATTCATCAAACCTATCATTGAGTACAATGCCCCCTTTAGTATGTACCTAACCAGGCCTATCCAACAACTGGAATATCCACAGAGGTTCCTCACTAAAAGAATACAGGGCATAGGTAATATGTCCTATGCAGACCTCTTCAAGGCTCTAACCCTGTATTCTGTTTATTACAGGCTTTTGAGGGGAGAGCTATGCCTGGCATACAGGACATTGTCAGACCCCACTCTGATGGAACTCCTGCATATCCACAAAGCAAATAGTACCAGATTTTCCCATTCTAAAGATGTAAACCTTGCCTGTGATATAAATAGGACCTGCTGGAGAGATAGGTATGTATCCCAGAGACTACCCCGTCTATGGAAGAGGCTCCCCATCCATGTGAAGCAGAGTTCCTCTCTAATCCAATTCAAGTGCAACTTGGACAATTGGATGGGAACCAGAAATTCATTCATGGTTTGGCATCTATGTCTCTGATGCAAACAGGTAACCTGTAAATGGTTCATCTCCCAGGCCCATGTTTTGTTAAAAATAGGTTATGGAAATAGAATATAGTTTGCACAATGGATTTATTGTATACAAAATATATATGTATATACATTTTTAGATTGCCAAATGGTCTAATGTTTTTATATATTTCCAACCATGTAGTATATTGTCTTATAAAAATCACAGAGTTAATTCTTCTTCTTTTGGCTTTTCCTGGTTAGGGGTCGCCACAGTGGATCAGCTGTCCACTTATAATTGGCAGTGAAGTTTTATGGTGTCAAGTTGCCAGCCTGGTGCCCAGCCTTCCACAGAAGGCACAAAATCTTACCTAAGGGCCACTTTAGAGTATCCAATCCACCTACAGCATGTCTTTAGGATGAAACAAGAGCACCCAGAGGAAACCCACAAGAAGGACATGCAGACTCTGCACAGAAAGCACCCCAGCCAAGCATCAAACTGGAAAACCTCTTGCTGTGAGGTAGCAACGCTAACCCCTGCACCACCGTGGCCACCCTTAAAATCACAGAGTTAATAATACAGTTAATAAGAAGTACCATATCATTATTTTTATTTAAAGTACATAAGGGTTATATTATTATGAGAGCGACTAAGT
Organism: Protopterus annectens; assembly: GCF_019279795.1. Classification (NCBI taxonomy): domain Eukaryota; kingdom Metazoa; phylum Chordata; order Ceratodontiformes; family Protopteridae; genus Protopterus; species Protopterus annectens. The sequence goes on from NC_056748.1 coordinate 754,639,960, forward strand.
AGGGCAGGACCAGTTCGAATGTCACACTGATGGGGGAAGGGATGGGAATTTGTTAACATGTATATTAATTACACTGTGTTTTACAACACAATAAACCACTCCTTTACCTGATAAAAAGTATATATGTATGTATATATATATATATATATATATATATATATATATATATATAGTTAGAATGTTTGTGATGAAATTATTATTATGTTATTTTTGGATCGCTTGTCTGTGTGCTTAACAAAGGATTCTCAACTGGAAACAGACTGTTTACCCTACTTGGATTACTTTTGAATACTAACTAATTCTGTATAATATTTTTTATTATATTTTGACTTCGGACGAGTTTAAGTGCACTACTTCTACTACCACTATCTGATCTTATTAATATATAGTGATTAACTAGATATATATGAATTGAAAATCTTCCACACAGAGAAGTTTCTTACACTGTTTTGTTTTTGGACCCACTGCACTTGGTTAGTGGATTATTTGAGATTTTGGGGAAACCAGAGAGATTACTTGTTTTAAGTTCATAATTTTCATGCAGAGTAATTCTCATACCATCTCCTTCCAAGACCAGAATAGCTGGTCAAGAGGAGAAGGTCAACATTTGCACCGCACCACATGGAACATATAGCCCTCCAGAACACACACCAGCACTGCCTTCACATAAAAACACAAACCGCACACCCACCTTCATGGAGGCTCTCAATAAAAACTACCCTAACAGCAGAGACCTCCAAGGCAGAAATGCATTTGAACACCACAACATAACACTAATTGTGACACACATAACTCTGCTAAACAGTGTGCCACTCAACCAACGCCCCTAAGGCAAAACAGCATGTCCAACACACTAGTCATAGGTGACTCGATAGTGAGGCACACTGATGTCCCACTCACTAGGTTGAATAAGGAAAAAGTAACAGTCAGCCGCCTGCCAGGTGCTAGGATCTGTCACATAACACATGCACTCAGGTCCCTCAGCAACAAGTACAAATATGACTCTGTCATTGTACATGTGGGTGTAAATGACCTGAGACGTACCTCCCTGGACTACATGAAAAGAGACATGGAGGAGCTCTCAGATTATGTAGCCCAGGCGGGTATGGCCCTAGTCTTGAGCAGCACCCTACCATCACCCAGAATGATAACACAGTACAAGCAGAAAATGATTGATTTCAACAAGTTTCTGGTGTCATTCTAAGGGGATCCAGTATCTGTCTGCCTGGGATGACATGATTGACAGACCTCGATACTTTGCCAGAGATAGCCTGCATCTCTCAGCCCTGGGCTTCTGGATACTGACCAAGGCTCTTGCCAACCCTATAGTGCCTTTTTTAGGCAATGTTCCAAAGATCAAATTACCACCATAACAGCCACAAACAAATGCAATCTGAGGGTCATGCTGCTCAATGCTAGAAGTCTAAATCTCAAAATGCACTAACTCTAAGCACTCCTTAAAATGGAGAACATCAACATTTGTGCTGTAACAGGGACCTGGCTCAAGGCACCAGAAAGCACCCCTGCACTACCCGGCTATAACTCATTCCACACCTTTTGGCCCCAGAACTTGGACCGAAGCTCCAAAAGTGGTGGTGTTTCCATATTCATAAAGGATGCACACACCTCCAGACTGGTAGCCCAGCATAACGCATCTGAGATACTTCAGGTGCAGCTAACATTCGGTAAGACAGCGATTCAGGTTGTAGCCTGCTATAGGTCCCCAACCATGTCCCAAGACTCACACTCCATGTTCTTAAGCACCCTGGAGAATATTAGGGTCCAACCTAACACTCTCATACTGGGTGACTTCAACTATCCCTCCATTAACTGGGAAAACTACTCATGTAGAGAAGAAAAAGCAAACTCCACAATGTTGTACAAACGTTTTAATAAAATAACAAAGCTTTCAGACAATAGGTCCTTCTTCAGTGTTAATAAAATTCATAGTTGAAACTAACATCCTTTATACTAACAAATTCAAAGCACATGCTACAGCCCTAACCTATCAAGCACTAACAATTAATGTATCAATTAATGAATTTAAGAAAAGAAGACAAACAATTGAGTTATTGATTGGTTTTAATTAGTCTACTTATATGAGTAAAGTGTTTTTAGCAGCAATGTATTAAAGTCTGAGGAAGCGTCCATTGAGATGTGAAAACGCTTACTTTATTAAATTACTTACCAGTTCCCGCCTTGTCTGCTCTCTCTTTTTTATTCACTGAATTTTAAAAAAGCTTTTCTTAAGGCAGTATTCCATACAATAAAAAACACATTACATCACATAAACAAATTCAATTTATACAGAAACTCATGTTATTTACTGGATTTGCTGCTGCTTCTTTTTAATATAGGTTTTAATGTCACACAATAAAATCAATGTCACCTGTTTATTCAAACCAGGGTACGAGTCCATTTGTTGATGGATAATCCACTCATATTCCTTAATATCTAATCTATTTATCAGGTCACCACATCTAATATTTGAAATTAAAACATCTATCACATTTAATGTATTTTTTATTGTATGGAATACTGCCTTAAGAAAAGCTTTTTTAAATTCATTAATTGATAAATCACTTGTTAGTGCTTGATAGGTTAGGGCTGTGGCATGTGGTTTGAATTTGTTAGTATAAAGGATGTTAGTTTCCACTATGAATTTTATTAACACTGAAGAAGGATCTATTGTCTGAAAGATTTGTTATTTTATTAAAAAGTTTGTACAACATTGTGGAGTTTGCTTTTTCTTTTCTACTTGGATATTCGTTTGCTGACTCCACTTTATCATTTGGCTCACTTTTTTGATTCTTTGAAAAACTACTCATGTACCAATACAGTTGCTTACCATTTCCTGGATTTCATTAATTCCAATGCCCTGGAGGTAGCATTAATTCCAATTCCACTAGAGGTAGCAACATCCTTGACCTGGTTATTACTAACATGTGCGACCATTGCTCTACACCAATAGTCAACTCCTCCCTGGTTAGATCTGACCACAAACTAATCACCTTGGAAATCCACCCCCCCCCCCCAAAGGTAATCACCATGAAAAACTTGTGCAAAGCTAACTCTGGGCTCCTAAAAACAGAGGTGGCTAACTTCATGGCACCCACGCAAATGGAAATCAGTTGCATGACCACCGAATCATACACCAATGCACTCTACAAATACGTACACAAATGCATGGATCTCGCCATACCCAGTAGAACCAAGATACTCTCCTCCAAAAAAAGGAAGCCAGTCTGGTGGTCCCCCTGCCATAAACAAACTCTACAACAGAAGGGGGAAACTGATGCGGAATAAGGTGAAGTCCCAAGACTGGAAAAAACTCCCTTATCAGCCTTAACAAAAAGTTGGATCTCTCATCAAATCCTCTAAAGCTAGCTATGAAAACAGAATTGCAGCAGATAGTAAAGACAACCACAAGGCCTTCTATAGCTATGTAAAGAATATCCATGGCAATACCCAGATTTGCTCTGAGCTACTGCACAATGGTACCTCCAATACCGAGCCAACATATATTGCCAATATACTGGCTGACAGATTCAGTGCCAACTTTACCCCTCCCCCCAGGGACCTGTCACAATACCAGTAGATTGCCAGGCAGCCAGTATTACTGCTGCACAGGTTAAAACAGCACTGTCCAAGGCCAAAAATACAGCTTCTATGGGACCTGACAATATCCCTGGCTGTGTTCTAAATGAACTACAGAGTGAACTGGTATTCACCTGTGTGCCCTGTTCAATCACAGCCTCACCTCAGGCTTTGTCCCTACCAAATGGCGCAGTGCTACAATCATCCCTCTCCACAAAGGAGGAGTAACTACAGACCCTGGGAGCTACTGCCCCATTAGCCTGATGAGTCTGATATGCAATGCTATAGAATGCATCATCATGGACCTAATAAACAAGGATATAAGGAATCTCCAAACTCAGGATCCCACACAGTTTGGTTTTGTGAAGGGTAGATCATGTCTACTCAGCTTGGTCAACTTCTTTGAGTCAGTCTCTAGAGCTGTGGATGAAGACAATGTGGTTTATATAGCCTACCTTGATCTGGCCAAGGCCTTTGATACCATTCCCCACTCAGGAATCATAGAAAAATTGACTGAGCTAGGCATCAACCCCTATATCACTAGGTGGGTTGCAAACTGGCTCACAGGTAGAACCCACAGTGGAAAGCTGCTGACTCCAAGTCAGACTGCCTACCAGTCACGAGTGGAGTCCCACAGGCTTCGATCCTGGGTCCTCTCCTGTTTGGTATCTATTTCGTTGAAGTCCAGGCCAACACAAAGGGACTCTGGCTGACAAAGTTGGCAGACAATTGCAAGTTGGGAGCTATTATTAACTCCCCAAGTGATGCTGATATCCTACAGAAAGGCCTCACTGAGACCAACGACTGGTGTCAGAACCAAAAAATGTGTCGTCATCCCCTTTGGAAAAAAAATGATTCCCATGAATTACCACATCGATGGTAGTCTACTGAACACAGAAGGCGTTATAAGAGAACTGGGAACACAGGTTGATAGCAACCTCTCTTTTGACCACCACATTGCCTCTGTGGTCAGAAAGTTCTTCTATGTGGCACATCTTGTTACTAAGGGTTTTGCATCCAGGAAGAAAGAGGTCATTGTCTCCCTCTACTCTTCCCTCATGAGGTCAGTCATTGAGTTGAATGCCCCATTTGGCATGTACCTCACTAAAAACCTGCAAAAACTGGAGAGGTCACAAAAGTACCTCACAAAGAGGACCCTAGGCATTAAACATTTGTCCTATATGAACAGACTAAAAAAACTCCAACTATTCTCTGTCTTATATTGTCTACTTAGAGGCGATCTCTGCTTGACTTACAAAGCCATGTCTGACCCAGCTCTGTTAGAAATGCTACATCTAAAGAAATCCCAATCCCTCTGCACCACACACTCCAGAGACCTCATCCTCATTACCACAATTAACAGAACAAGCTGAAGGGACAGGTTCATAACCCAGAGACTGCTCATGCTAAGGAATAGACTTCCCATACATGTCAAGCAGAGCACTGCACTGGCCCTCTTCAAGAGATATCTTGATGAGTGGATAGGAAATAGGAAATTCACCCCGGGGATCACTCCAGTGTCTTTACTCGACAGAGTCACTGGGAACTAAGGTCGGGTGACATGATGCCAAGGTAATCCTATGGACTAGGCTTGTAAAGGCTCAAGGGCCATTAGCCTAGTACATACCTATTATGAACCTAGGAACCTTTTCTCACAAAATAGTTTTTAAGTTGTCTATTCAATGCTGGATTTCTGCCATCTGTAATTAGCAAAGAAAATGATGCATGTTGCTTGGGTTGTACACTTCTCACAAACAGTTGTGCTGGTGAAAATCTCACAGCCTGTTATGGTATATTACTGTATTCTAAACAAACAGCCGCTAGACCAGTCATGTTTTTTCAGAATGTTTCTGACAGTTTGTATCATTGTTTTCACTTAGCCATTCAATTGTCAGTACTTAAGATCAGAAGTAAAGTAATGTACATATCTCCTTTCCTTGACAAAAAAATTGATATTCCTGACAAGGAAATTATGGACAATTATCAGACATGAGTTTTGCAAGTATGCTATCGCTAGAAAAATCTAATTGCAGTACAGTGATTAATACATGGGTTGTAGTATGCTTTTTGAATAACTTTAGGAAAGGTTGAATTGTAGTTAGCATATAACAAGAAACTGAGATTGTTATATTGTTATATTGGACTAAATCAATACCTAACTTCAACCAAGAAAATAAATGCTAGTCTTGTGGATTTAACTCCACTTCCTTTGCTTTGATTTCTATGCACACCACACACACCATAGTCATGAATCATGCCCTCTGTTTGCATGGACATATTATATGAGCACATTATGTCTCTAGCTCTCTCCTTATCTTTTAACATACTGAGATGTCATACGAGTGTGTACAATCACTTTTTTACCTTTAAACAAAACTCCTTGGATACATGACAGTTCATGTAGTAAATGGAAAATATAGCTTTAGCAATGGATGTACTTACTTCACACCATCCAGTCATCCTGTCATAATGACATCATGACAGGATTACATCATGACAGGCTAGCTGTTGTGATGACATCAAGAAGATGCATTGCTAAACCATCTCTTGTGGTAACTTACAATTCTTGAAGCTTCATTGCAGCCATTGGAGTTGTATTACCACCCACAACACTTCTAGATCTTCCTATAGCATGTATTTGTTTATACTCTTCTAAGGATATACTCTACTAAGGGTATCTGCAAGATGCATAAGGTTTACTGGCGTCTACTACAGTTGACAATCATGCAACTGTAAAGGTTCACTGACAAGATATTGGCATGATATTGACTGCCAGAACAGTGATCACAAATGAGAGAGAAACCCTAAGGATGTGAACAGCATTCTGAAATATAAAAAGAGAAAAAAGTACATTTTTGGGGGGTGCAAACTTCCCTGCACACCCCTTGTTGTGGTCAGCTGGACCTTCCACACTCTTACTGCTTATATATATATACCAGTTCTGAAGTTAGACCTAATCAGGAAAGTGAAAATCCTCAATAGACTGGCAGCTCAACCTCCCAGAAAAAGTCTGACAGTCACACACTAGTGATTGATTATACAACTGTTGCTCAATATTGTTTCTCAAACATGATTGGCTCCCTTCTACAATACCAGTAACACTTTTGTAATCATTAAAGGACATTTTCTAAGGATTACATGCATATGCTTTGAATATACTTGTGTGGGGGGGTCTCAGATACCACAGTGATGTATTTCCTGTACATGTACTCACTGCGTTTTTGATAGGCAGACATAACTGCAAACATTTCTTTCAATATGTATCTTGTCCTTGATAAATAAGCAATCGATCTAACCTCCTATCATGGTTCTAACCCTTGCTGGAGTGTATCATCTTTTATGGCTGTTGCCACTGATACAGTGTAGTGCTTCACTGTTGTTATAGTACTTACCATTATTTTATAACTTACCATCATTTTAATAACTTGAAGTTTTTTTTCTTCGTATCCTGATGAACACCATACCACATCATGCTGTGGCAGCTTTTTCAGTGGCACTATCTCCAGCAAGTATAGAATAAATTTGACAGATATTGCACCATTCCCAAAAACTGCATTGCAAAGATTTGTGATTAGGTTTTAGCATATTCTCAAATTCATATATTTTGTCAGCATCTATGTTAGTTAAGTAACCTATGCTGAGCTTCATGCCCTGTGATCTTCCTGTGTCACATTGATTGATCAAAAATTTGTCATATTCCTGTCTTATAGTACTCTAAACTAGAATGTCAACACCTTCTAAACTCTAAAGCATTTTACTGCAGCACATTGGAACACCCAAAGAGTAGCCTTAAAAACTGCTGATCCTTAAAGTTGTATTGAATGTACATACTTTGACACTTGCGTTCATCTAACTTGATACACTAAAATTCTTGGTTTGCATCAAGTACTGAAAACAATCTGGCATTAGACATAGTAATAACTACTTTATCCGCAATCTGCAGATGATTGTGTTTCTTCTTGATCAGTTTGTCAATATCTTGTGGATCAATACAAATTCTGACCTTGGCCTGTATGACCTCAGTCACCATACTACTGACCCATTCAGTTGGGTATGTCAGCTTATATATTTTAAGTGACCCCATGTATTTACATTTTTTAACTTTAAATATAGTGGGTACTCTACTAGAAGCAGGAATGACAGGAACAGTTTCTTTAAATAATATTAAGCCTCCCAAACATTTAAACAAATTAGTATGACTGACAATTTTTGTTGTCTCTGCAGTCTGCAATTTATATTCCGACCTTGTAATGAAATATTGTTTATAGATATGTTTTTGAGACTGTTTACATTGGATTGTTTGGCAATAGAATTGTTAGTACTCATACTTTTGTTCCAAATTTGTAGTTTGCATCACTGTGGCATAGAAGAATAAATACTTAATTATGGTCCAGATGACCTGGGTCCAGATATTGGCTTGGGCATCTGAGAATAAGGTAGGGAAATAGGTGTATCTATCATGGGGGGAAGGCATCCATCTAGGTGTTCCCTAAAGGGAAGTATGGTCCATAGTGGGAGTAGTCCTCAGATGGAATATACAAATGCAGGAAAGGGAGGAAATGAGGCTACGTCTTTAAATAAAACTTCCCATGGCAGAAGCAGTCACCGGAATACTGCCCTCCCGCCGAATCTGCTTAAGATCCACGTTGGCCCCAGTTCTGAGTTAGAGAAAGTCTATCGGGGTAGAAGGAGGAACTACTAGACCCAGTAATGGCCGGGGACACTGGGCAGCCAGAACTTATTAAGGAAACTGGAATGAAAAGAAAAAAAAGAAAAGAAACGATAATTAAACCTTCCACACAGCTTCAGTCTGTTGTTACATTATATTTGCCTTTGCATTCCCAAAACCCTCAGCAGTACTGCTTTTGCAATTTTTTTTGACTTTCACCTCCCACATTATTCCAGAATTACTTCCTAGTGAGCTTGTACCCAACACCAGTATCAAAATTATTCAACCTTTGACTGCACATTGCATTTTTGTCATTCTGACTTGTAGAAGCACCTTCAGATAAGCAACACATAGTCTGTCCTTGATTCAATATGCTCACAGCAATTTACACCTTAGCTGATGAAATATATAAGACTATGGATGGAAAAAAACAAACAGGAACAATATTTCTGATTTGAAAAGAACTCTTGGAACAACAGATTATGCCATACTTATTCAACAGCTCTCTCTCTCTCTCTCTCTCTCTATATATATATATATATATATATGTGTGTGTGTGTGTGTGTGTGTGTGTGTGTGTGTGTGTGCGTGTGTGTGGCTTTTCCTCTGAATTTATACAATAGTATTGGCTCTTCTTTGTAAAATTTGGATATCCTTTATCAAAACCAGAAACAGGAAAACAAAAAATAAGGCCACCAGCGGTACAACGCAGGCTTCTTCAACATTGTTTTGCAAGTGCATTAGTTTCTACCTTCTTTCTAATATCATAGAGGTGATTTATACAATAGCTTACAAAATATCAGACTAGCAAAGCATTGAGAGTTGTAGGAAATGATTTGTTTCAAACCTGGCAGAAGTCTGAAAGACGGTCTTGGATCTATGCATTGTTTTCAACTCCTTAACACCAACAGTACTTTTACTCTGTGGTGTTAATATAGCCTATAGGTTCATAGGTTCGTACTAGGCTATCTGCCCAAGGGCATTTATAAGCCTAGCCAGAGTGTGTGTGGCTTTCACCACCCCTTAGGATGAGAATACTATGCCCTTTTAGGGTTTAGTTTACTGTGCCTCTGTCTAGTAGTGACACAGAGATGACCCCCAGGGTAAACCTACGATCTCCATCCACTCGTCAAGGTTTCTCTTGAGTAGAGTTAGTGAGGGGCTCTGCCTAACATGGATTGGGATTCTGTTTCAGAGTGTAGGGAGCCTCTGGGTTATGAATCTATCCCTCCAGCACATCCTATTTATTTCTGTGTTGAGGTTTAAGTCTCTTGCTCTCATGGCTCTGATGGATTTGGATTTTCTGAGGTGGAGCATGTCCATTAATTTCGGATTGGACATGGCCTTGTACGTCAGGCACAGATCACCTCTGAGTAGGCGGTATGCGACTGAATAGAGCTGGAGTTTTTTCAGTCGGGCAGCATATGACATATGTTTAAGACCTTTTATCCTCTTGGTGAGGAACTTTTGGGGTCTTTCCAACTGCTGCAGGTGTCAGGTAAGATACATCCCAAATGGGGCATTGTTCTCAATCATTGGCCTGATAAGAGAAGAGTACAGGGGCACAATGACCTCTCTTGATCTAGATGTGAAACCCTTCATGATAAGGTGGGCAATATAGAAGGTCTTCCTAACCACTTTGGCAATGTGAGTGTCAAATGAGAGGTTACTGTCAACCTGGGTCCCTAGGTCCCTGATTACCTCTTCCGTACTTAATGGATTACCACCTATGTGGTAATTTGTGGGTACCTTGTTTTTCCCAAAGGGTATGACTATACATTTTTTTGCGTTCAGCTTAAGGCTGTGGCTCTGGCACCAATTATTTGTTTCTATGAGGCCTCTCTGAAGGATGTTTGTGTCCGCTGGAGTATCAATTATGGCGCCCAGTTTGCAGTCATCTGCGAACTTTGTCAGCCACAATCCTCCTATGTTTGTCTGTACCTCGGAAAAATAAATGCCGAACAAGAGGGGTCCCAGGACTGAGCCCTGTGACTGGCTTAGAGTCTGACATAGCTCCAGCAACTCTGACCCTGTGGGTTCTGTCCTTGAGCCAGTTTGCAACCCATCTTGTGACATATGGGTTTACATTTAAGCTGGTGAGTTTGTCTATGATGCCCGAGTGGGGTATAGTGTTGGCTGACTTGTTGCATTCAAATCAACAGCACCTGAAAGGCAGGCCACTTACCCATCCTTTTTGTTTCATTGAATCTTAACTACAGTGTTGAATTTGTGGTATTCATTGTGATGATTAAACTAATTAAATTCAAGAAAAGTAATTGTGATAAACAGAAAATGCAAAAATCTGTCCATTCTTGTTCAGCTGAAAATAGGGTTGCCACCTTTTTAAATGCCCAAAGTGGGACATTTTTGGTACAAACATCAGATTTTGCAGGCCAAAACATACCCACGGCCAGTACAAAGGACAGAATTTCCCTTTTTTGTCTAAATAAAAGGTTATTCTTGTAGCATTTTAGTTGCTTATTCTGTTTCTTATAACATTTAGGTGTTTCAGATACAGAATAACTGTTTTATGCAACTATTGCATAAAATATAGGAAATAATTTTGTCCTAAAATCTCAGGACAATTCCCATTTTTACACTTTTTTAGCAGGATACAACTGCCCAAAGAGGGACTGTCCCTCGTAAAGTGGGACAGGTGGTAACCCTAGCTGAAAAGATTTTCTCACATTTAATTTTCATTGTGACTCATAGCCTTAAGCAATTGTAATCTGGTTCACTGGCAGTCAGGAAGATCACATTTAATTAGTTAACTCCTAGTATGCATTAATGAGATACGTTTTCTTTGTTGGGATTTGCCTCATAACATCAGTGCCTTCTATATACACAACTTAGTCATCAGTAGAGTACATAATTCACAAAATATCCTTTCTAATTCACAATATGAAACTTATAAGAGAAAATGTGCTTACTGTAAACACAAATAAGACATTAGTAATGATATCTGAGACCAAGAATACAGTTAGTGGAACATCTATGACCTACACCAAGCAACAAAGATATTTGGGGATACCACCTGATATAAATGTACCATATTATTCTCATACAAACACCCAGGCAGGCATCTACTGAAGCCAGTGGATAGACAAACTATATGTGTAATTCTGCTGTTTTCCAGACTGGATATGGATTCAGCAGTATGCCTCTCTCTTTTCCCCCAAACAAAACAAAGGTAATGCAGAGCACAGAAAGCAAAGCACTTAAACATATTCATCAGTTTGACAATGTGGAACATCATGGACTTCTAAAGAGATAAAGTGACTACAAATACAGCCAGGGTCTCTGTTCCTTAAACACTTAGGTATTTAAGTTACTGCAAGATGCTATTGATCACCTTTGATAAACAGACTCATGACCAATTATTTTTTTTTTTGTTCAACAAGAAGACATAAGCATGTACAACTACTTAGACCACATTTTAGTTTAACTACAAGTGAAAGTGCTTTCACTAAAACAGAAATCAGCTTCTGTATGGCTCCATGTTACAGAGCGATGGAACCCTTTTAAGTGACCAGGGTTAAATGATCAGAAATGGCACTGGAAGAACCAGACAGAAAGGGAATAGACTGAAGGGCAGTGGCCCATTCGCCTCTCCCAGGGGGTGAGGAGAGTAGCGCACACTCAGAGAAAAACTGACCTGGTGATCAGCAGAAAACCACACCTCTTGTGGATACACTAAGGCTGCTTGGAAGGAACACCCCTCCCAGAAGTGAGAGGATGGTTTCCGCTGCCAGTCCATTCATGGCCCCTCAGCACTTTACTTCATGTGGAGGGATAGAACACAAGGGAAAAAAAAGCCAAACCACCCTTAATATCTTTCTAAATAATGCCCTCTTCATTAATCAGGAGCTGGCTGATGATAGGTAGGCAGCAGTGGCAAAAAAAAAAAATAATAAACAATGGAAAAAAATAGCAACAGCTTCCAGCTTCCTGTAATTGCATGCCTCAGAATATGAGGAAATATACATTAAAAACATTTTTATGGAAAGGTTTATGGCAATACTGAGATATGAAATCAATTACAAGCATTTTATTGTTGATGTTTAGAGCTGTATGCTACTAAACAATGTGTCTAATCATATTTGTATACAGATAAACAGCATATTCTGAAAATATGTCAGATAGTCCAAACAGAAAAATATATAGTAAGAATCTTCTTCTTCTTTCAGCTTTTCCCGGTTAGGGGTCGCCACAGCAGATCACCTGTCCGCTCATGATTGGCAGTGGAGTTTTACAGTGTTGAGTTGCCAGCCCAGCACCCAACCTTCCACAGAAGGCACACACACACGCACTCACACCTAGGGCCACTTTATAGTGTCCAATCCACCTGCAGCATGTCACTGGGATGTGGGAGGAAACTGGAGCACCCGGAGAAAACCCATGTGACCACAGGGAGGACATGCAGACTCCGCACAGAAGGCACCCAGCCGAGAATCGAACTGGAGAATCTCTTGCTGTGAGGTGACAATGCTAACCACTGCACCACCGTGGCCGCCCAAAAATATATAGTAAGAATAATACTTTAAAAATACATAAGGTGTGTACACATGATAATTTGTGAAATTAAAGTCAAAATGTTGTAAATATTGTAATTAAATCCACAGACCACGTACATAGCTAGACAGGGGTCCAGGGAAGTAAATAGTGTGGGAAGAAATAGCCAGGGAATTGTTAAGACTAGGCTTGTATAGGCCCTAGGGCCGATAACCTATGAACCTATTAAACTATGAATGTATGATAGCTGGCATTTTTAATGCAAAACAAGGTGCATACATTTGAAAGTAGGCTTTATTTAAGTCAAAAACATAATCTTTGCATTAGAACGTACATAACTTATATTACATTTTGGGTATTTATGAATGCATATATATATATATATATATATATATATATATATATATATATATATATATGTGTGTGTGTGTGTGTGTGTGTGCATGTGTGTGTGTGTATTCGTAGATAGATAAATAGCTATAGCTATATAAAATGTTGCAACTCATTTTCTTTCTCAAATTTAGAGATAACTTGTTCTGACATACCACAAGTGCTTTCTTGTTAACTGTAAGCATTAAGTCAGCATACATGTTCTGCTATTTCCTTGTAACCAAATGTATGAAACTATGAAAACATCTGCTTTCTTTTTTATGTTATTACTATTATGTGATGTACTGCATAATGTTCTAGTTTTATGTTTTCTATAAAACATTTACTGTCATTTACGTTACAACTATTCTATGATTTTCCTACAGTATATATATTTTTTCTATACCTATTGGCCTCAGTTGTAGCTAAAAAGGGTAATTGGACTATCTCACTTACTTGATTATCAAATGATAAATAAATAAATAAATAAATAAGATGACAAACAGATAAACAATAAAATAAATATACTTATTTTCAATGTACCTGAATCTGTCCAAAGCCTCTGATAATACCCCTCATGCTGGCATTGTAAATAAGCTTAAAGGCTGAAATGTAAGCTTTTATTTTGGAAGATAGAGAGCAAAATGGCTGTCAAATAGAAAATACAGTTAAAATAACAAATGCCACCTCAGAAAGAAAAAAGTAGAGTAGCACTAGCTCCCAGGGGTCAGTTCTGGGTCCTCTTCTGTTCACAGGTTCATAGGTAGTTACTAGGTATGCAGTTTGGAAGGCCATTGAGGACTGTAGCCCAATTTTACAGTTGCCCCAATGCACTGTCCTATTAAATGACAGTCTCGGTCAAATAGGTTAATGAAGGCTGAGGCATCTACTCACCTAGACATCTCGATGTCTACATTTGCTTATGATTGCAAGTTAACTGTTGTTGTTCACTCGGCATACAATAGAGTGTGATTACAGCAATGTCGAAACCATTCAAATCAATGTTGTATAGAAATAGGCTTACATTATATATAAGGAAGTACAGCATCGCCTCATTTTGTAAACAATTCTCAACAGTAGGTAACAGTATAAAGAGCATCTCATTCTAGACTGATACAATTGTTAGAGATCTTGGCACCTTCTTAGACAACTCCTTTTCATTTCACTATCATATGTGAGAGAACTGTGTTTAATTGGGACCTGACTAATAAAGGGAGGCCAGTCTAGGGCTTGGAATAAGCATTGTCATTAGTCCTTTTGAAATTTGTTAAGAGTTTTTTTTTCCAAGTTTTAGCTTCTGGTATTTAAGCCCTGCATTTGAGTCGCTTTCTGCTTGTTTGTACCGAGGTGAACTAAGGTGGGCTACCAGACACAACTCTGAGCTGAGATACCAGACAGCTAGAGCCTTCTGAGCTTCCAAAAACCATAAATTGCCTGTTTTTTTTTTTTGCTTATTTATACTATTTACTGTATTAATTTACTGTGTACTAAACTACACTGTTATACTGCAATTGCCTGCTATACTATGCATTTTATTGCTGTTTACACTGTTTCACAAGTTTTTTTCTTGTTTCCACTGTTTGTTGAGTATTTACTGGTATTTTTTCACTGTTTTAAAGCTGCTTTGCCTGCTCTGGTTTTCCTGCCAAGCAGTACTTAATTAAATGACCTGTTAACTGTTTAAATCATTCTTTAGAGCCTACTAGCTGATTTTCTGCTGTTTTAAACATTTTTTCAGTGTATCACTGCTATTTTTTACTGTGTTAAACATTCTCTGGTGCTTCCTATTGCAACTAGGGTAGCTAGTAGCTGTAGCATAGTCCAGATCTAGGCCTGGTGCTTCTGGAACTGTTTGCAGTGGTTTGTCTGTTCTGTGCATGTTTTCCAGGCCATCTTAGATTGGAAGGGGTCTATCTACACTTTTGTCAGATAATTCTGTTTGATTGGGGCTTGGTAGTAAAGGGAAGCCAGTCTAGGGATTGGAATAAGCATCCTCATTAGTCCATTTGACTTTTGTTAGAGTTTTTTTCAAGTTTTAGCTAGTGGTATTTAGGCCCTGCATCTGCACAGGTTTCTGCTTGTTTGCAGGTTGTATAGCACAGCGCATTGCCATGCAATTTTGTGCCAATGCTGGACAGTTAAATTCAATATATTTTCCCTTAAAACCCGGACAGAAATATCCATTCCTCTAGCTTCTCCATAATTGTTTCTGAAAAAAGCTACCGCTAGTGACAACAGTCTTTAACCTAGTATTATGGACTGTTGGACTATCCTTGTTTCTCTTGCCAACCTTGTTGAAATGGATCTCTTGTGGCAGTGTAGCAATTGCCTCATGTACACAGCCAACCCTCTACTAATACCACAATCTAGCACAGAGTGTGAGAGATGTGTTTACACCAAAAATCCAGAATCTATGATCTCTCTCTGTCAAAACAGTAACATGGAGAAGTTGTCAACTCACCCACGACTACATATTCGCATGGTACAACTACTCATACGCATAATGCTACTCAAACACATAGCATGCTTCTAACATGCAAATCCACATACGTGGATGTTTTCTTGAAAAAAATTACCATAATATCAGTGACCTTAAAACACAAGTCTGCTACAGCTAACGCAGTTTCCACAGCACCCATGACATACCAACACCAGTGTCTCACCCACCAAACCCTTAAGGCGCAACACTCAAAAAACAAGTTTTCTTGTTATTTGACACTCAGTAGTGAGACACACGGATGTCCCACTCACCAGGTTGGGTAAGGAGAAAGTCACGGTCAGCTGCCTGTCTGGTGCCAGGATTCGCCAAATCATGCATGCACTCAGGTGTCTCAGCAACAAGTATCATTATGACTCTGTCAATAGTTCATGTTGGTGTGAATGACCTGAGATGTAGCTCACTGAGCTATATGAAGGAGACGTGGTAGAGCTCTCTGAGTATGTGTCCCAGACAGGTATGTCCCTAGCCTTGAGCAGCATACTATCCTCACCTAGAATGATGCCACAGTATAAACAAAAATGATTGATTTCAATAATTGGCTTAGTTTTTGGTGTCATTCCAAGGGGATCCAGTTCCTGTCTACCTGGAAAGCCATAGTCAACAAACCTTGCTGCTTTGCCAGAGACGGTTTGCACCTGGCACCCCTAGGCTTTCAGCTGATGGCAAGGGCTCTTGCTGCTCCCATAGTGCCTTTTTTAGGCAGGGTCTCAAAAACAGCAGTACAGATGTGAAATTAACCAATCAGAACAAAATAAGGGTCATGCTGCTAAATGCTAGGAGCTTAAACCAAAAACTGCACTTCCTGGAAGCAATTCTATCACTAGAAGATGCAGATGTCTGTGCAGTCACAGAAACCTGGTTTAAGGCCTCAGAGAATATCCTGGCATTGCAATGCCTTCCGCACCTTTAGACCACAAAATGAACATGTGAAAGCCAAACAAGGCAGTGTTTCAATCTATGTTAAAGACAAATTCACCTCTTGTCTAGTTAGACTGGACAACTCCATGGAGTTACTCCAGGTCCAGGTTATGGTGAGTAAGGCCCACATTCAAGTCCTAGCTGGTTATACATCCCCCTCCATGGGGCATGACACCCACAAGGCCTACTTAACCAAACAGAAGACAATCTAAATTTAACAAACACACTGGTGATGGCACAGTGGTGCAGCAGTAGTATTGTTGCCTCACAGCAAGAGGTTCTCCGGTTCAATTGTTGGCTGGGGAGCCTTCTGTGTGGAGTCTGCATGTCCTCCCTGCATTCGTGTGGGTTTTCTGTGGGTGCTCCGGTTACAAAGACATGCATCTGGAGGGTTCTCTCTGCACCTCCACTGAAAATTGGCTTTGTTCCAAGTCTGACTTACCCAGTCAACAAATGTTAAATAAAATAAATAAATAAATTATGGGGGATTTCAATTATCCCACCATTAATTGGAAAACCTACTCTACTCCAAATTCACTAGCACAAAAGTTCCTTGACTTGATGAATTTAAATGCCCTGGAGCAAATTGTCCATACCCGGACAAGAGGAACAAACATTCTAGATCTATTCCTCATCAACATGTCAAACAGGTGCACTGCTGCAACTGTTGGACCCTTATTAGTTAAAGCTGACCACAAATTAATCACCTTTGAACTGACAGTAACACCAGAACTCATAAAGAATTTCACCAATTCAAACTATATCTTCCTAGATGAAGGCATAAATGCATTCCAACCCCCACCCCAAGCTGAAAGAGGTAACTATGCCAAAGCTTACACTAATGCCCTGTACAATCACTTGCATAAGTGTATAAACTCAGCTGTAGCAGATCGAATCAAAGCCAAAGCCCCAAGTAAAATCAAGCTGTCATGGTGGACTTCCAGAATCAACAAACTCTACAATAAATGCAAAAAGTTGCTGTCCAAGAAATCAAAGACAAGGACCCAACAGAAAAGCACTCTCCTTAGCCTTAACAGGCAAATAAGAAAACTTGCCAAATCCTCCAAGAACTCCTTTGCGAGAAACCTAGCAAGTACTGCCAAGGATAACCATAAGGCATTTTACAGCTACATACATAATCTAAAGAGTAAGACCCATGCATGCACAGAACTGGTGGTCAACAGTATCACCCACACAGAAATAGCAAACCTGATAACAGGTAGGTTTTGTGAAAATTTCACTCCCTTATTTCCTCCTAATTTACAACAAACTCTCCCCAAATCTTCCCCGCACCTTACATTTCTGAAGAACAGGTCCTCAAAGCCCTGGCCAAGGCAAAGAACACAGCCTCTGTGGGACCAGATGACATCCAACACTGTCTTCTAAACAGGCTAAAACATGAACTAACATCACCACTAAGTACTGTTTTTAATCATAGCCTAACCACAGGCTTTGTACCTGTGGAATGGAAATTAGCAACAGTTATTTTCCTCCACAAAGGTGGCCTAGCAACAGACCAGGGGAAATTACAGACCCAAAAGTCTGACCAGCCTCATCTGTAAGGCTATGGAACATATTATTATGAATCCTATAAATAAAGACATAGGTGACCTCCAAACCCTGGATCCTACCCAATTCAATTTCGTGAAGGGGAGATCCTGCCTGTTAAATCTGGTGGATTTCTTTGAAAGTGAGACCAGGGCCATTGATGAGGGCAAATCTGTGCACACAACATATCTCTACTTGGCAAAGGCTTTTAATACAATCCCACATTCAGGCATTACCAACAAACTTAGCAAACTGAATGTAACCTCCTTCATTGTAAGATGGATTCCCAACTGGCTCTCAGACTGGACACAGACTATCAAAGTGGATGACTCCACATCAACCAGCAGACCTGTTACCAGTGGGGTGCTACAGGAGTCAATGTTGGGCCTCCTACTGTTTGGAGTATACTTCTCAGAAGTTCAGGTCAAAACTAAAGGGTTGTGGCTGACCAAGTGTGCAAATGACTGCAAACTAGGTGCAATCATTAAATCGCCAAATTATATCAGTATACTTCAGTAGAGTCTCGTACAGACCAACGACTAGTGTATTAGTCACAGTCTCAAACTGAATGCAAAGAAAGGTATCATCATTCTCTTTAGCACAGACAATGTCCCTTCACGCTGTCAAATCAACAATGCACCAAGTACCCATGGAATATTAAGGGACCTGGGATCACAGGTTGACCTCAACCTCATCTTTGACCACCACATGTCTACCATTCTAAGGAAAGCTTTCCAAATAGCTCACTTGATTAGTAAAGGCATTGCCTCTAGAGCAAAAGAAGTTATAACCCTCCTATACTCAGCACTTATCCTGCCCGTAATTGAGTATAACGCCGCATTCAGTATGTATGGTACTAAGCACCTGCAGCAATTAGGGAGGCCTCAGAGGGTTCTAACAAAGAAGATCAAGGGCCTTCAGCATGTGCCTTTACACAGACTGACTAAAGTCCCTTTCACTATCCTCTGTATCTTATAGACTTCTTAGAGGAAACTTATGCCTGGCCTACAGAGCAACCAAAGACCTAAACCAAATGAACTTACTTCATATCCATAAATTAAATGGGTCTAGGGCTACCTATTCCAGGGACTTTAATAAGGCCTGTGACTTAAATAGGACATGCTGTAGGGACAGATATGTCTCCAAGCAACTGCCACATCTTTGGAATAGGCTACCAATCCATGTGAAAGAGAGCACTTCTATGAAACTGTTCCAAAGGAACCTGGACGAGTGGATGGGGCACCATAAATTCTTACTGGGGATAGCACCCACAACCCTCCTGGACATAGGCAGTCATCACTAAATGCAATCTTCTGTATTGACTAGTACTTCTACAGTAAAACATTGGGTTGAAACAGCTAGGCTTAAAATGACCTCCATGCTGATATCCTAGCAATCTCCTATGATACTATGATCCTATGATATAATAAAGTAGTTACGGAATTATTCTTTTCAGCCTAGTTAATAACTAATGATATCTAATCCAGGTGAAAATAAGTTAGCATTCTTCTGTACTCAGCCATGATAAAACCAGTTGTATAATATAATGCCCCATTTAACATGTATTTAACACATCACAAATCTAGAAAACTCCAGATGGTTCCAAACTAAAAAGATCACTGACCTAAAATGCCTCAGCTGAAAAGACTCTATCCCTGTACTTTGCCTCATAGATTCCTGTGCAGCTATTTTTATGTAGTGTTATGTGCTGTTAAAGACACAATACTCCTTCACCTGCTACATGCCCACAAAACAATTACACCTCAAACATAAACTGAAGGCTTGAATTTCCATCAACAATAAATAAGGCATAACAGAGGGACAGATTTATCAGTCAAAGCTTCCCCCATTTCTGAAATGATGTTTCATTGCAAGTAAAACAGAAGGATATCCTTGATTTCTTTAAAGCAAACACTGACAATTAGACAGGCATATGTCATTCAATCTTGTCCTGACTTGGTCTGACCCCTTTGGGACAGGCGCTACCTTACTCCAAGGAGATTTTGATCTGTGGATAGACTCTGCTCTGTAAATACTTATGAATCTAGGAAAAAAATATTGCTTAGCATGCATTAATTTTGTCCCATGTAATAAAGGGAACTTGGTAAATTCCATTTTGGAACTAAAACTATTCACCCGTAAATTGAACTTGAAAACTTGGTTCAATGACTGTCCTGACAATGGGGACAGGGAAAGAGATGATAGACCAACTAAGTCAAGTATATTTAATCCCCCAATGAATGACAAGGTTGCTATATTTGAAAAACTGAGTGAAATCGATATAAGGAAGTTCTTTAAAACATATAAAAAACAAATACATCACAATATGTCAAAAGAAGAACTAGAGATACTTAAGGGCATATGCAATACTCGGGACATCAGGATTATGAGACCCGATAAGGGTAATGGTGTTGTTATTACTGACACACATAATTACATATCCTACATGACAGGTATGTTGCAGGAAGATGAATAGATAGAAGTCAGTATCAACGAAATATATATTGTATAGAAAAAGATAGATATATCACTCAGAGACATGTTATATCAAGGGGAAATTTCCGAAGAGGAATTTCATTTTTTGGTCAATGAAAATCCAGTCATAAGTGGGGGGTTGAATAACCATTGTTGATGGGAAAAGGAGCAAGACGTGTTTCATCAGCCAATTTTTGGATTACCACTTTAAGAAATGTATGACCAAGTTCCCGTACATTACTAAAGATTCATGGGATTTTTTGGGAAAAGTAAGGGAGTTTGATACGGAAGAAAGTTATTCATTTGTCACCGTGGATGTATGTAACTTGTTTACAACCATACCCCAAGATATTGGTCTGATATGGTTGGAAGAACAACTATACGAGACCAATGCATATGATCAAGAAAGGACGAATACACTGGTTAACTTAATGGATATTGTGTTGCAAAACAATTTTCTGTATTATGAAGGTAGTTATTACCAGCAAGTCTGATAATGAGTTATTGGGAATACAATTACATCTTTAAAACGGAATATTACAAACATATTAAAATATACACAAGATATCTTGATATATTTGTGGTTTGGGATGAAGACAAAAAGGCGTTGGACTCATTTTTGTTGTATATTAATAACACTGTAAGATTTTTAAAATTCACCTATGAAATTAATCAGGTAGAAATTACTTATTTGGACGTCAGGTTATCCTATGATAAACAGCAGGGACGAATAAAATCAAATATATATAGGAAACCAACATTCTCTAATTCCTACCCTGACCATCAGAAAAGCTATTGTCAAAGGACAAATGGTCAGGGCAGCCAGAATGAATTTATAAAGGAATTGGTTTATATGTCAAACTTATTTCAAAATAGAGGTTATTCTAAACAGCTATGTACAAAAATATACAATGAAGTTGTACATAAAAGGAAAGTAGGGTTATACCAAGCCATATTAACTTCAGATTTTTCAACCCAAGTAAATAATAAAAGTAAGATTATGGTTAAACCTATGTTAGATAATATTCCCCTATATATATCTGTATTTAATGACTGTTTTGAAGTCATTAAACATATAATTGAGAGGAATTGGGATATATTGTGTAAAGATAAGAAATTGGGACATCTGTTTCAAGGTGATGTGAAATTTGTGTACAAAAAAGATTTGTCATTTAAAAATATTTTTGAAAAGGACATAATGAATAAAATAGGAACTTCACATAGACCAGATGGTAATTTCATGTTCTGTATGCCCCCATATTTATTGCACCAATGGTAATTTAGTAGTGAATTCTTGTAATATTAAAATTAGAGGCCATTATAACTGTTACACATCAAATGTAGTATACCTTGCATTATGAACATCTATTAGATATCCAACATTCTAAAACCACCAATGCCCTAGCCAGACATATACAAGGAAATAACAGACACAAATTCAAATTTTGTGTCATTCAACATTTAGTATATGCCATACAACGTAGAACTACTCAATATGATTTAGACATCAATGAGTTGAAATGGCAGATAAACAACAGACTGGGCTTGAATGAATGCTGTACTATCAAGCCGATATTACAAAACAATAGGATAAAAGGGAAATAGGTTTATCTTGAGACAAGGTTTTCCAGTTATTACACATACATATCATGTGGTTAGTGTGTACGTACATGAAAATATATACACACATAATATATATTATAATAATAATATATATACATGTATATTTTTATATATTTTTTCATATATATCTTTTACTGTTAACATCACTATTTAATTATTAATTTATTAATTTATAAATAATTCATTCTTCACTATTCACTCATCATTATATCACCTATAATTTTTTCATACAATATCATCATCAAATTCAATATACATTTTTTATGTACAGGGTTGTGAATTCAATAAATAAAGTTTGTATGTAACAAAATAGGGTAGTAAGATTATACATAGTAATAATTACAGAATATATACATAAAACACACACGTCACAACATTATAGTGGAAATTTATATGTATATTTATACTACGTATTTTTTGTAGTAATTTATTATAATACTATGCATTACAAATAGGTTTTAGTGACATAAATTGTATATTTGAATTTTGAATTTTTTCTTTCATTTTATTATTTTTTTGCAGTGTGGCATGATGTCATTTTGTGTATATAACTAAAGGAGACAAGTTTTTAACATTCAAATTTTAAACCAAGCTAATTGGGTAATTAACATAATTAATTGTTGGCAATGGATGTAATTGTGAGTTTAGCATTGTATTTAAGGAATGTGCTTCAGTTAGGGTATTCATCTGAAGAAGTTCGTTTTCGAATGAAACCTAGGTAATACTCGCTTGTTACAATAAATGGAATTGCATTTTACTTCACTTTTGGAGTCGACATTGCCTTTCTGAATTCATTGGGTTGTATCCTGCTCTTGTTGGTGGTCATCTCCAGGTTGCCTGTCAGTCCTCGTTTTTTACAAATAGCATGCCCATTCACACAGATGGCTGCTAGTATTTTCATTGCTTCAGCTGTGTTCACAAAATGTCTGCCTGTACACGTAGTTTTGCCATCACATCTCAGACATATCCTGATAACTTTAGTCTGTGCCCATCAAAAGCAGCATGCATGCAGATATCACAGCTTGTAGTTTAAATACGGCATTTTATATATAGACACAGTCATTATATTGCATTCTGCACAAGTATGTTTAATTTAACTTTAACTGCTTTGCTATTTATCCATAGCTTTTCACACTAAAACTATTTATTTATTTATTTGCAGTTTGATTGCCATGCACACAATTTCTTTGATCACTTTTGAATTATTACTTCTGTATTTAGCCTGGATAGTACTCACTTACTACACACAGTTGTTCTCACAAACATTCAAAGTTTGATTGCTTGTTTGATCCTTTAGTACTAATACTCTCCTGTTTTATTTTTATTTGTTTCATACTGAGGACAAATGGTTGTTTGCCTACATACAAGCTACAGATTTAATTTTTAGCATTAATTTGTATCTCATAATTACTCTATTCTTAGAGCTCATGCAACATGTAGTTTGACTGTACATTTGTTAACAGGTGACATCTTAATCACTTCCATCTTTGCTTTTATTTTTATAATTTTGTAGTAATTATGATTTGCTTTCACTTTACCTTCATGCACAGTGTTAATCTGACACCCCCATACCCTTACACCCCCCCCCACACACACACACTCTTGAGTTTTTTTCCCAATGCTAAATCAGTGTCTCTTTTGATCCCAAAGACTATTCTGTCTTTTATCAGTGTCAGATAATTTGACAAGTTTATCTCATAGTATACCCAGAACATACTTTACAATACTTCATGCTTGTCTTTTCCTTATCATTAACTGAAAAAGTGTTAACTACTTTATTATTAATACTACTATTACTAATAATAATAATACCCATTTGTTAACCAGGCAGGCCCACTGGACACAATAGTCCCTTTTCAGGGGCGATCTGGGACCAATGCCTGGTTAAGTGACTTGTTCAAGGTCACACAGTAGACAAATGAGTGGTGAGAAAATCAAATCCTGTACCACATCTGTGAAGCTGCCAGCCCAGCTAGCTAGAATTTTGTAAATAATTCTATGTCATTGTAAATATTAATATGATCCATAGGCTTGTCTACAAATGTAAGTAACCTGTATATTATGTGCTGAGCTTCAAAAATGTAACCACAGTGCACCCTGCTGGAAAAGAGCAGAAATGTACATGGACTATATGCCTGTGCAAATGTATGTTTTCATAGCAGAAATTGGGACATACAGAGTTAACTTGCAAACTCTGAGAAAATAAGTAAAGAGTTTTATGATTGTGTTTACCACAGCTAGAAGACAGACTGTCTACAGCTAGCATTTTTTTCTATTGTCTTGAGACAGAGATAATTACTAAGCTTCACATGTAAAGTGTTTTTGTATTGCTCTGGGGCTTCCTTGCAGCTGTACATCTGAGAGATATGTATTTTTCACAGACACGTGTTAAATTTTAAGTTCCTGTTAGCCTGAGAACTAAGGCAGAGGTGACAAGAATGATGTAATCTGAGATGACCCAGCAGAAATGTTTAATAGTAATTTAAGCACTATCTCAGAGAGAAATTCTGTGCATTTTGTATTTTGTCTTGGATATGAACACATATATCTTCAGCACTTCTCATCTGTATTTGCCTTGCTCTGTAAGTAAGTCTTAGATTACAGTGATTTCTCTTTGAGATAGATAGGAAAATAATAAGATCAGTCTAGATGTTTTCTGTATTTATGTGAGACTGTCCTGCAATGCTGTTTTGAAATATTTCCTGTGATTCTAAACTCTGTTGTCACTGTATTGAGTTATTGAGCATTGTTTTGTTCTTTTATTACTTATTATTAAATATATTTAAACCTTTTAATTGTGGCTGGTTTTGTTAGAGATATTTAAGCTCTGAGAGTACTTGCATATGTATTTGGGGACATTGTATAGGCCACTCTTAAATAGCCTTCGTCTTGGGCACACAACATTTGGATAACAGTAACATTACACATTAAAATTGGTCACCCTTTGTAAGGGCCTTATAGTAGCTGATAAGTAGTGATTAGTGGCAGCTGGTACTACCGAATAGTCTGGGCAGAAGGGGGCATAGTTAGTCAACCTGTGCCAGCCTTGCCCAGGAGAGTCTGTGTGTTTATATATAAATCAAATCTCAAAGTGTGTGAGTGTCAGCTACTTGGGCAGGGACACAAAGCACTGGTTGGACAGAGAGGGTGCTAGAGGTCTTGGCTTGACCGCTCAGCTGAGGTCTTAGCCCTATAGCTGTGCAATGGGGAGTCTTATTGGGGATCTGGAGAGAGAGGGAGAAACCAGCCCCAGACTGACTGTGATCTCTGTGTGCTCTTAAGAGAAATTGTACTTTACTGTGGGTGTACTTGTTATCCTCCCAATGTGCACATCCCTCACTGGTACTAGTGGTGAGGATTGAGGCTCCTTGATTAATGGGCCAGTGCAGGGGTGTCACAACATCAACAACATCTCAGCTTAACCCTCTGAGCCACCTGCAGGACTTGCGTAGGACGTGGAGAAATCTGACATTTTGGGCTTGTTCTGGTATGCCCCTAAGGCTACTACCAATATGATAAGGCTCAAAATGTTGAATCCAGGATGTTCAGTTTTCTGAGATGTTTTTTGCAATGTCAGGTTCGATTCTCAGCTGGGGTGCCTTCTGTGCGGAGGCTGCATGTCCTCCCTGTGGTCATGTGGGTTTCCTCCGGGTGCTCTGGTTTCCTCCTGCATCCCAAAGACATGCTGTAGGTGGATTGGATAGTCTAAATTGGCCCTAGGTATGAGTGTGTGCATGTGTGTGCCTTCTGTGGAAGGTTGGGCGCCGGGCTGGTAACACGACACCGTAAAACTCAACTGCCTATCATGAGCAGACAGGTGATCTGCTGTGTTGACCCCTAACTGGGAAAAGGCGAAAGAAGAAGAAGAAGAAGAAGAAGAAGAAGAAGAAGAAGAAGAGTTATTGTACTGGGGCTTTCATACTGAGGAAGAAAGAAAAGTGACAAAACAAATGAAAAACTACTCTGGAAGCCCAGTGGAGTGGAAATCTAAGTGTGTGTGTGTGTGTGTGTGTGTGTGTGTGTGTGTGTGTGTGTGTGTGTGTGTGTGTGTGTGTGTGTGTGTGTGTGTATGTTTGTGTATGTGTGTGCATATGAAATTCAGAATGACTGCAGATCTAATGATTTATTCTAAACTTAGTCCAATGGATAGATTGCTTGTTCGAGTTTTGTACAGCCATCCAGTTGACATAGTAATGAAGCACATCTAAATGAGAAACCCGACATACTGTACAGCAAAACCTGTACATAAACTTTAAGCTGCACTGTCTCAAGATATTTTTTAAGTCTGATACCATGACAGAAGTTGACCTGAAATGAGTTTTCTTCTGACAACATATCAAACTGCATGAGAGAAATACTTAAAAGGTTAACAGTGCAATATAGCACACAAAGATACAAAACACTGGAAAACACAAAAGCTTCCACAACAGCCTTTTACTCCTAACTGAAGGATCAGTCGTAATCATATGATTCTCACCTCAAATTTACTTCCAGTCTTAAAGAAATAGTAGAAATATACTCAGTGTATGACAATATGCCAGTTACCTTCCCCAAGTGGGCATGAATGTAAGCCTCTGGTTTTAACTTGTGTCTCTTTAATTCTGGTAACCAAAAATAAAAGCACAAAATGAAGACACCGGTCTCAAATCCCATGAAATACTTTTATTCAGGCATAGAACCAACATGTAGTTAAGCACTTTCATCAAAAGAAGTTTGACTTCATCAGAACAGTGAAATGTGAAAGTAACAGATTTCAAATAGTCAGTGAACACACCTGGTTGGGTAAACATTCATCCAATCAAACCCAGCACTTGAATAAATTGATTAATTGCACCAATCTAAAAAATGGTGTTAGTTTGTATAAAAAATCATAGATTTAAACTACTTCATACTGCAGCAAGTCCATTCTATTATAAAAATTATGTACATATGAATATCCCTTTATTTCTCTAAAACAGGAATAAAAACACCTAAAATACGCACAAATAAATAAAAAAATTCACAAAAATCTACATAATTAAAATTCATGAAATGAAAATACCTAATACTGATATTAAACTTTTACATAAATATCCTGTTACCAATTAATTTCAGTGAACTACTATATAATCCAAAATCACCAAAAAGTACACATGGAAATTAAATTTTGGCTGCTTTTTCTTTCAAGGCTGGTGCAGTAGAAATGCAATCATTAGCCCTGGATATATATTACAAGCCAGATGTAGTTGCCACATCATTCTTTTTTATTCAAAATATTTTTCCAGTCTCCCCCTCTCACATCATTAGATATTTCATCAATGATGCAAAACTATACCCTATATAAGTTTCACACACCTTACTGTGCCTATAAAGTGCGTTAGTTTCCTTCATAGTCCTTATATCATAAAGATGTTCATAAATCCTTAACTTAAATGCCCTCTCTGTTTTGCCAAAATAAAAGCTGGCACAGGTATTGCACTTAGCAAAGTAGACTATCCTTTTGGTGGCACAGTTCCCTTTCCTGAAAAAAACTTCTGTTTCCGCATAATTGGTTACTACAACTGAAGGTTCCTGTACTATAACCTTGCATTGACTACACCTTCCACATGCCGTGGTACCTTTGTTCCCATTGTTCTTTATAACTACTGGATTACCTTCAAGGATATCTTTAATATTCCTGCCAACTTTGGTAGAAAAGGTAGGTTTATCACCCAACACAGGTAGGTAGGTTCATAGATAGGTACTAGGCTATCGGCCCTGGGGCCTATACAAGCCCAGCCAAAAAGGTACCCTGGCTTTTGCCACCCAAGAAAATTATTTTCCTGTGCCCCTGTTGAGCAGAGCCACAGAGGTGATCCCCGGGGTGAATTTCCTATTTCCCATCTAATCATCAAGATTTTTCTTGAAGAGTGCTAATGAGGAGCTTTGTTTGATATAGATAGGTAGTTTATTCCAGAGTATGGGAAGTCTCTGGGACGGGAATCTATCCCTCCGGCATGTTCTGTTTATTGTGGTGACAAGGTTTAGGTCCCTAGAGCATGTAGCTTGGAGGGATTGGGATTTCTTTAAGTGGAGCATGTCCAACAGCTCTGGGTTTGACATAGCTTTGTATGTTAGGCAGAGTTCACCTCTGCGTAGGCGATATATGATGGAGTAAAGCTGGAGTTTTTTGAGACGGTCTGCATAGGGCATCTGTTTGAGGCTGGTAATCCCCTTTGGGAGGTATTTCTGCGGCCTTTCCAGTTGTTGTAGATGTCTTGTGAGGTACATACCAAAAGGGGCGTTGTACTCTATAATGGGTCTAATGAGTGATGAGTTGAGGGGAACAAAGACCTATTTTTTTCTGGATGAGAAACCTTTTGTGATGAGGTGTGCCATTTAGAAGGATTTCCTGACTACTGTGGTGATGTGACTATCAAAGGAAAGACTACTGTCCAGCTGTGTCCCAAGGTCTCTTATCACACTTTCGGTGTTAAGTATACTACCGCCTATGTTGTAGTTCATGAGTACAGAGTTTTTACCAAAGGGGATAACAATGCACTTTTTGGCATTGAGCTTGAGGCCACAGCATTGACACCAGGCATCTGTCTCAGTGTGGCCCTTTTGTAGGATGTCCACATCGTTAGGAGTTTAGATTATGGCTCCTAGTTTGCAGTCATCTGCGAACTTCATTAGCCAAAGACCTTAAGTGTTAGCCTGTACTTCAGAGAAGTAGATACCAAACAGGAGAGGACCCAGGATGGAACCCTGTGGTGCTCCACTTGTCACTGTTCTGAAGTCGGATTTGGAATCTGTTACTATCACAGTGTGGGTTCTGTCAGTGAGCCAGTTGGCAACCCATCTTGTGATATAGGGATTTGTACCTAGTTTTGTGAGTTTATCTATAATTCCAGAGTGGGGGATGGTGTCAAAAGCCTTGGCAAGATCTAAATAGGCTGTGTGAACCACCTTACCCTTGTCTATGGCTTTGGTGACTGCTTCAAAGAAGTCTATCAGGTTTAGGAGACATGATCTGCCTTTTATAAACCCAAACTGGGTGGGGTCCAGAGTTTGGAGATTACCAATGTCTTTGTTTATAAGTTCCATGATGATACATTCCATGGCCTTGTAGACCAGGCTCATCAGGCTAATGGGGGCAGTAGTTACTGGGGTCTGTGGTGGCTCCCCCCTTGTGGAGTGGGATAACCGTCGCTGTGCACCATTCAGCAGGCACAAAGCCTGAGGTGAGGCTATGATTGAACATGGTACTTAGGTGGGGTGATAGTTCATTCTGTAGTTCATGTAGAATGCAGCTTGGGATGTTGTCTGGTCCCATGGATGCTGTGTTCTTGGCTTTGGAGAGTGTGGTTTTTACCTGTGCAGCCATGATTACAGGAACTTTGCATTCTTCCAGTATAGAGATGGGCTCTTTAGGGGGTGAGGGGGGGGGGTAAAGTTAGCACTGAAACTATCTGCCAGGATGTTGGCAGTATCAATTGGGTCTTTATATTTAGTGCCATTGTGCTGTAACTCAGAGCAGATCTGAGTGTTGCCATTGAGATTCTTGACATAGCTATAGAACGATTTGTGGTTGTCTTTAGAATCAATGGTGATTTTGTTTTCTTAACTAGCTTTGGAGGATTTTATCAGGGATTGTAGCTTCTTACTGAGGCTGACCAGGGAGCTCCTCTACTCATGGAATTTTACTCTCTTTTGCAACAGTTTCTTATTTCTGTTGTACAGTTTGTTTTTGGCAGGGGACCACCAGATTGGCTTCCTTTTTTAGAGGATAGCATCTTGGTTCTGTTTGGGATAGCATGATCCATGCGATCCATGCACTCATGTAAGTGCTTATAAAGTGCAATTGTGTAGGATTCAGTAGTCATAACTGTATTGTCCATCTGCATGAGTGTCATGAAGTTTACCACTTCTGTCTTAAGAAGCATGAAATTGGCTTTTTAGAAATTTTTTACCATGGTTTCCTTAATGGGAGTGGGGGCAGGATGTGGATATCTAGGGTAATTAACTTATGGTCGGATCAGACCAATGAGGCATTGACTTCAGGTGTGGAACACCGGCCACTCATGTTGGTAATGACTAGATCTAGGATATTGTTGCCCCTGGTGGGGGTGTGGATAAGTTGATCCAGGGCATTGGAGTTTATGAATTCCAGAAAGCATTGAGTGAAGGAGTTGGTACATGAGTAGTTTTTCCAGTTAATAGTGAGGTAGTTGAAATCGCCCATTATTAGGGTGTTTGGTTGAACCCTAATATTTTCCAGTACATCGAGAAAAGAGGAGTGGGAATCCTGGGGCATGGTGGGTGATCTGTAGCAAGCTACAATTTGGATTGCAGTTTTGCCCAGAGTTAGTTGCACTTGGATAACCTCGGCTGCATTATGCTGAGCAACTAGCCTGGAGGTGTGGACATCCTTAATGAATATGGACACACCTCCGCCTTTGGTGTTCCGGTCCAGGTTACATGGCCGAAGATTGTGGTATGAGTTATAGCCTGGTAGTGCAGGGATGCTTTCTGGTGCCTTGAACCAGGCCTCAGTCACTGCACAGATATCGATGTTCTCCCTTTTAAGGAGTGCCTCGAGTGAGTGCATTTTGAGATTTAGACTTCTAGCATTGAGTAGCATCACCCTCAGTTTTTTTTAACATTTTATAAACATCTTGGTTAGCTCTGAAGTTATTCCAGTTCTTGCATAAAATATTTTGAATATCTCTATAATGGGGGCTATATTGAATCACGCAAGCTTGTGGAAAATTACAAAGATTGCCCATTCCATGATTAAGATATGTGGAGTCTGTTTACATCAATCTTTTTACATAACAACAGTTTATATTTTTCCCCCACCAGTTATATATGTCCTGCAAGATGTCTTGAACCAATAAGGTCAGATAACCTCACTCTAAAAACATGTTTAATAGGGTATCTGGTTCATTCTTTAAATCTTCCTTGTGGGATGCCATCCTAGCTATTCTAATAGCCTGTCCTTTGATGATACCCTTTTCTGGAAAAAAGGATGGTGGCTTTTGAAATGAAGATAGGAATTACAGAAAGTGCGTTTATGAAATACTTTGGACCTGAACCCATCAAAGTCCTTAATAATCAGGGTATCCCAATAACTAATCTCCAGTGGGTCACAATGATATATAAACTTGAAAAAATGAGTACTGTTATTCAAATATTCCATAAAATGTAGGATTGTGCCAGGGTCACCCTTCCATAAAATAAAAACATCGTCCAGGTACCTGTTATAATAAAATATCTCAGCAAAAATTGCTCTTAAAGATATGTTCAAGTTCTCATCCCAACATGACAAGGTTAGCATAAACAGAGGCACAGGCAGCACTCATAGCAACCCCTGAAATTTGCTGATAAAATTGTCCTTCAAAGTAAATATAGTTTTGTTCTAAAATAAGGGCCATCATTTTGCAAATAAGTTTAACCTTGTCGTCGTTGAGGCTGGAACTGGAATATAAAATGTCC
This sequence comes from Protopterus annectens, assembly GCF_019279795.1. Classification (NCBI taxonomy): domain Eukaryota; kingdom Metazoa; phylum Chordata; order Ceratodontiformes; family Protopteridae; genus Protopterus; species Protopterus annectens. Next base: position 754,671,627 of record NC_056748.1, read on the forward strand.
TCAAAATAATTTAAGCCTTCTTCTTTAGGTATGCTGGTGAACAGGTCCTGGACATTAATGGTTAAAAATGTTATGTTGGGGGACCAAAGATTAGAAGTAAGATTACCTAAAAAATCCTACAAATCTTTGACAAGGTGGGAAACAGTAGCTGTTACATGTTTCACCATATGAGCTATATAAATAGCCAAATTGTGAGTTTTTGATCCACTTCCTGCCACAATGGACGTAAAGGGTGGATTTTCAACACTTTTGTGCACTTAGGTATACCAAAGAAGGTAGGGATTTTGGGGTGTGTATTGATCAAAAAATTATGTGTCAACATTTATTCTATTCTCTGAAACATATTCTTCTAAAAAACTGTCAATCCTATGGTAAGAAATATTAATTTGATTGATAGACACTTATTTATAGGTGTCTTCATTATAAAGAATGCTCTGCATTGCATTAGTGTAATCCTCAGAATTAAATATCACTATACCCCTCCCTTGTCGGGGGTCATTATATGAATCCTTTTATCTCCACTTAATTCATTAAGTAGCTTTTTCTCTTTTTCATTTAAATTGTGGTATATTTTCTTATTATCAACACACAACTTATATATATCATCTTTAACTACCCTTTCAAAACTAGCAATTAATAGGTGTAGGAGAGGGTTAAATACACTATTTTTCTTAAAACGGACATCCATCATATCAATGTCAGAGTTGGAAAATAACATTTTAAAGTTAAATTTCCTAGTATATAGGTGTATATCCAACAAGACATTTGCTATATCTGGTATTTTACTAGGAAAAAATTTAAATCCTTTTAAAAATAAAGAAAAAATTCCTCACCAATGTTACGATCAGTATAGTTGTAGACATTAAAACCTTGAAAACTTTGAATAATGTGATTAGAAGAAGTAATCAATATCTCCCCCTGCCCTCCCCTGTACATATGTCCCAGATAATTGGCCACTTGATTTTGGGTATAAGGCCACTTGATTTTCCTGTGCGCAATTCTCTCTGAGCATCTCGCAATGTGAAAATCCTGTGGCTCAGGTGGGTCTAGTGCATCCACTTCAAAAGAGTGATGATCACAAACATCTCCTCCACCTTCTACCCCTATCCCTGTATCAAGTGGATTAGGGTGGGACTTTGATCTTGACTACTGGTCTCCATCTAAAATTAACCTGTCAACTGGATATACAGAACTGTTATCATATTGTTTAACATCTCTATCCAGTTTCCTTTTCTTTCTCTGAAACAGACCATTACACTTTTTATCCACCCTATCAATAATTTTGTTAAACAGTCCCTCATATTGGTCAAATAACAAATCAATAGTAATGCCCCAATGCAAACATATAACTTCTTCCTGAGTCCTAGTTTTCATCAATTCTAAATAGAAAGCATTTTATCTAGCAATTCCAACCCCCATTTGTCAAACATTAGGGAAAAATTATGAACTATATTGTCATAATAATACAAGCCATATGGAAATTTAAAAACACGCAATTACTTGTGGATTTGAGGACATATTGATTCTCTGGATTCCCTTGGTTTACCTGTTGATTTTTCCCCTGGACAAACTGATCAACTGATTGAGCTTAAGAAGGATGTTGCTGAGTTGAGGGGTGAACTCAACAAGTTTATTGAACTGTTTTCCAGTACATTTGGTGAACTTTCCACTGTTAATGCTAAAGTTAACACTTCTAAGGGTGACTGTACCCTTATATCTATGCCAGGAACTGCAGGACATCCTACCAAGGGTATTTCTCAAACAAACATTTCAGCCGGGCATCATGACATCACAGTCTCGGCAGTTGTTCACCTTAATGGTGGTGCAGGTATTCCTGATATACAGAAAGGCTCTGGAACAAAAACTCAGGTTTTTAACGGTTCCCGAGAGGTGAAGACCAGCGATGCTGTTTATTCGGACAAGGATATCCATACTATTGCTGTCAAGGACTCACAGAAACAGGTTCCTGTTTCTTATACTGCTACAGGTGCTGTGAATTCTACAAGTTGTAAAACTACATTATCTGTTCAGGGGGGAATTAATATTGCATTTCACACCCGTAATGCTCATCTAGTTGTACCCTCTGGAACTAGCTCTTGTGATAATAAAAAGAGATACACAAGTTCACCCAACATCGATGTACACAAAGGAAATAACTTTGATATACTTTTAAGACAGGAATACAATTTCAAGAACAATCATGCTAAGCCTGTAAATGACGGTGTGAATTTAAAAGATGGGTTGGCATCATACCATTCTCTCAAGGATGCCATTTTTTCCTTTGAGAAAAAACTATTTATGTTAAAAACCATAGACATTGATATAGTGTATTTAAAAGAATGTATTTGTTTGAATATTGTTCCTCAAGGTTTGCGTGTTTTTAAATTTTCATATGGTTTATATTATGATGATAATAGGGTTCATGATTTTTCCCTAATGTTTGACAAATGGGGTTGGAATTGCTAGATAAAAATGTTTTCTATTTATAATTGATGAAAACTTGGATTCAGGAAGAAGTTATATGTTTGCATCAGGGCATTACTAATGATTTGTTATTTGACCAATATGAGGGAATGTTTGACAAAATTATTGTAAGGGGGGATAAAAAGTGCAATGGTCTGTTTCAGAAAAAGAAAAGGAAACTGGATAGATATGTTAAACAATATGATAACAGTTCTGTATATCCAGTTGACAGGTTAATTTTGGATGGAGACCAGTGGTCGAGATCAAGGGCCCACCCTAATCCACTTGATACAGGGGTAGGGGTAGAAGGTAGAGGAGATGTTTTTGATCATCACTCTTTTGAAGTGGATGAACTAGACCCCCCTGAGCCACAGGATTTTCACATTCTGAGATGCTCAGAGAGAATAGCAAACAGGAAAATCAAGGGGCCTTATACCCAAAATCAAGGGGCCAATTATCTGGGACATATGTACAGGGGGGCAGGGGGAGATATTGATTACTTCTTCTAATCACATTAGTCAAAGTTTTCAAGGTTTTAATGTGTACAACTATACTGATCGTAACATTGGTGAGGAATTTTTTTCTTTATTTTTAAAAGGATTTAAATTTGTTCCTAGTAAAATACCAGATATAGCAAATGTCTTGTTGAATATACACCTATATACTAGGAAATTGAACTTTAAAATGTTATTTTCCAACTCTGGCATTGATATGATGAATGTCCGTTTTAAGAAAAATAGTGTATTTAACCCTCCCCTACACCCATTAATTGCTAGTTTTGAAAGAGTATCTAAAGATGATAAATATAAGTTGTGGGTTGATAATAAGAAAATATACCACAATTTAAATGAAAAAGAGAAAAGACTACTTAATGAGTTAAGGGGAGATAAAAGGATTTGTATAATGACCCCCAACAAGAGAGGGGGCATAGTGATTTTCAGTTCTGAGGATTACACTAATGCAATGCAGAGCATTCTTTTTAATGAAGGCACCTATATACAAGTGTCTATCAATCAAATTAATATTTCTTACCATAGGATTGACAGTTTTTTAGAAGAATATGTTTCAGAGAATAGAATAAATGTTGACACTTATAATTTTTTGATCAATACACACCCCAAAATCCCTGCTTTCTTTCATATACCTAAAGTGCACAAAAGTGTTGAAAATCCACCCTTTAGGCCCATTGTGGCAGGGAGTGGATCAAAAACTCACAATTTGGCTGTTTATATATTTCGTATGGTGAAACATGTAACAGCTACTGTTCCCCACCTTGTCAAAGATTTGTGGATTTTTTTAGGTAATCTTACTTCTAATCTTTGGTCCCCCAACATAACATTTTTAACCATTGATGTCCAGGACCTGTTCACCAGCATACCTAAAGAAGAAGGCTTAAATTATTTCAATGACATTTTATATTCCAGTTCCAGCCTCAACGATGACAAGGTTAAACTTATTTGCAAAATGATGGCCCTTATTTTAGAACACAACTATATTTACTTTGAAGGAAAATTTTATCAGCAAATTTCAGGGGTTGCAATGGGTGCTGCCTGTGCCCCTGTTTATGCTAATCTTGTCATGTTGGGATGGGAACTTGAACATATTTTTAAGAGCAATTTTTACTCAGATATTTTGTTATATAACAGGTACCTGGATGATATTTTTATTTTATGGAAGGGTGACCACGGCACAATCCCACATTTTATGGAATATTTGAATAACAGTACTCGTTTTTTCAAGTTTACATATCATTGTGGACCACTGGAGATTAGTTACTTGGATACCCTGATTATTTAGGACTCTGACAGCTTCAGGTCCAAAGTATTTCGTAAACACACTTTCTGTAATTCCTATCTTCATTTCAAAAGCCACCATCCTTTTTTTCCAAAAAAAGGGTATCATCAAAGGGTAAGCTATTAGAATAGCTAGGGTGACATCCCACAAGGAAGATTTAAAGAATGAACTGGATACCCTATTAAACATGTTTTTAGAGCGAGGTTATCTGATCTTATTGGTTCAAGACATCTTGCAGGACATATATAATGGGTGGGGGGAAAAATATAAACTGTTATTAGGTAAAAAGATTGATGTAAACACACACTCCACATATCTTAATCAAGGAATGGGCAACCTTTGTAATTTTACACAAGCTTGCGTGATTCAATATAGCTCCCATTCAAGGCAGCCCGCAGGATTTTTTGCAGGGGGGGGGTGTAAACCCAGAGCCCCACCCATGGAGCCCCACCCCCTCCACTCACGGAGCCCCACCCCTCCACCCGTGGAGCCCCACCCCCTCCACACATGGAGCCCCACCCCCACACAGCCATTACAGGGTCCCATTACTTGGCTATTTCTCTCCAGTTGCCATAAATACTGTTCAAAATTCTCAGTGTGCATACTGTCTTATGCTTTACTTCTACAATGATTACAGGTATCTAGATTTAATTAGGAATCCATGATACATTTTTTTACATACCCCATGTACATTGCAACTAACTCAAGGGAACTTTCAGCTGGCAGCCCTTTTGAATTCTGATCAAGAAGGCTTGGCTGTCCAGTTCTCTATACTGGAATAATTTCTCATTCATTGCTAATAATCATTTTATTTACTTTGGTACTAACAGAGTTTTACTTTTTACCTACCATATAGACAACATATTTGTTTTACCTCAAAATACTTCGCCTTGTTTTATTTATTTATTTGTAAGTGACTTAGAAACAACTACTGGGGAATAGTGTTCATTACCTCAGTATTTTACATGTAGGACACTAGACTGAGTCTCATGAGCCTGTACAGATTATACAGATTTAAATAGATTAGTTTATAACACTAGTGTTCTTTGGCTTCCAAGATTAGCCCTCAGTAACACAAGTTGCTGTTTAAATAAAAGCTGGCATTCTGTGCTTTGAATGCACGACACATTATAGCTGTATTTAACTTAAACTGTGTGCATTCACTAAATTATGTATATCTTTTAATTAATGCTTAATCAAGCATTTCTTCATAATCCCAACATTGACATAGTTGCAAATCATCACTTCATCTTTTTATAGATAATTCCAATAGCCCTAATATATGCACATTAATTACTTTTTCAAGATTAGTTTTACTGAGTGGGCAAGGGAAATTCTGAGGGTTTTCTGATTTTGTGTGGTTGACCTTTAAGTTATATGAAACTGGGTCTGCATTATCAGTGATGTGAACAACTTCATTATATGCTTAACTAAAAGCTTTAGACCTTTTTTCTTGACACAGCCATTACAGTATCCTTCCTGTTACTGTGATAAGCAAGAGTAGCCATGCATAAGAAGTGTAAATATTTATACATATGATTATGCACGATCATTATATACAGATTGTATTAATTATAATATAAATGATTTAATTATATCCCTTCTATAATACAGCACCACTTGTTAGACTGTGTTTTAAATTTATAGTTTTGAATGTTTTTCCAGCAAGCAATGAAACAAAACATATGAGCCAATAATGACAAACTGCCCAATTCAAAACATTTCAACCATAAAAGGCCACTTAAACTTTTGTCATTACAATCCATCAATGTCAGTCAGTATGCACAATCTCTGCAGAAGTAAAAGTCATCTGAATAATTCCACATTATAGAGATCTGAAACTAATGAGGAAGTTGTTGCAAGAAAACAACTTTATACTTCAGCATTTCATCAACAAATTCAGTGCCTGCTGCCCTTGAAGAATACATTGCCTATGTTACATTAAAAATGGTAAGCTGGTATATTTGCAATACAGAATGGGTGGTAAGCTGAAAAACAAGTTCATAGTTATTAGGCATCTCATCCAAAGGAGGACATAGCCAGGACTGCAACACTCCACCCCCTTAAAATACAAATCTACATGCTGTGGGAGTAGAACCGTTAGCCCTCTGCATCAAGATGCAAGTATGCTACCTGCTGTACTACTAACACTGCTTTAAAATTCTATACCACAATAATGATACCATTTGCTAAACAAAACAGTTGCACATTTTAAGCAGACTTAGCATGAGCAGCAGTAAACTTCTCTTCCCTTGAAGCTCACAATTCCTTGAAAATACACTTGAAAATAAATTCCACCTGCTAACTTAAATAGGGCATTTCACTTTTTCTCACACACCTCAACCTCTGCAAGAAATCTGGACAAAGCCCAACATAAATAGGGACAGATTATAAATATTGCTCTCATGAACTTAGAACATTGCTAGAATAACAGGATTTATGTTAGTATGCATTTTATATGATGGACAGAAGGAAGGTTGGTATATTGTGTGTGCAAGAGACCAGATGGAAGGGGAGTAAGGCTAGGTGTATCGGAGGTGGGTTCAAATTGTTTTATCATGGCGTGGATGGGAGGAGAAATGGCGTAGGAGTTATCCTGAAGGAACAGTATGCTAAGAGTGTTTTGGAGTTGAAAAGAGTGTCAGATAGAGTGATGTTTATGAAGCTGGAAATTGATGGTGTAATGATGAATGTTATTAGTGCATATGCTCCACAAGTTGGGTGTGCGATGGATGAGAAAGAAAAATTTTGGAGTGAGTTGGATGAAGTGGTGATGACTGTACCCAAGAGTGAGAGAGTGGTGATTGGAGCAGATTTCAATGGGCATGTTGGTGAAGGGAACAGAGGAGTGGATGACAAAGTGATGGGTAGGTATGGTGTTAAACAAAGGAATGCAGAAGGTCAGATGGTAGTGGATTTTGCGAAAAGGATGGGCATAGCTGTGGTGAATACATATTTTAACAAGAGGGAGGAGCATAGGGTGACATACAAGAGTGGAGGAAGATGCACACAGGTGGATTATATATTATGTAGGAGGGCCAGTTTGAAGGAGATTGGAGACTGTAAAGTGGTGACCGGGAAAAGTGTAGTTAGGCAGCATAGGATGGTGGCTTGTAGGATGACGTTGGTGATCAAGAAGTGGAGGAGGAGTGTGAGGGCAGCACCAAAGATCAAATGGTGGAAAGTGGACAGAGGAAGGACGATAAGGAGACATGGTGGTGGAATGATGAAGTACAGGAGAGTATACAGGGAAAAAGGTTTGCAAAGAAGAAGTGGGATTGCCAGACAGATGAAGAAAGTAGACAGGAGTATAAGGAGATGAGGTGCATGGCAAAGAGAGAGGTGGCGAAGGCTAAGGATAAGGCGTATGAACAGTTGTATGAAAGGTTGGACACTAAGGAGGGAAAAAAGGACCTTTACCGATTGGCTAGACAGAGGAACCGAGCTAGGAAAGATGTGCAGCAGGTAAAGGTGATAAAGGATAATGAGGGAAACATACTCACAAGTGAGGAGAGTGTGTTGAGGAGATGGAAAGAGTACTTTAAGGGGTTGATGAATGAAGAGAATGAGAGGGAGAGAAGGTTGGATGATGTGGGGATAGTGAATCATGAAGTACAATGGATTAGCAAGAAGGAAGTAAGGATAGCTATGAAGAGATTGAAGAATGGAAAGGCTGTTGGTCCAGGTGACATATCTGTGGATGCATGGAGCTATTTAGGTGAAATGGCAGTGGAGTTTTTAACTAGATTGTTTAATGAAATCTTGGAAAGTGAAAGGATGCCCGAGGAATGGAGAAAGTGTTTTTGGTACCAATTTTTAAGAATAAGGGTGATCTGCAGATCTGTAGTAACTACAGTGGGATTAAATTGATCAGTCAAAGCATGAAGTTATGGGAAAGAGTAGTGGAAGCTAAGTTAAGAAGTCAGGAAGCAAATCTAAAACCTTCCCGTTGGGTGTTGCCATTGACAAATGGGTCAAACCTGTGTATAATAATATCCCACATCTTATAAAAGATTCTTGGATGTTTTTAGGGCAGTTAACATCCCAAATATGGAGCAAAAACCTTATTTTTATTACTATTGATGTTGCCGATCTATTCTCATGCATTCCTAGGGTTTTGAACTTGGAGTATTTCAGCAGCAGTTTGAGGAAGTACTCCAGTTTGAATTGGGACAAAATTTGTCCCATCACAGACATGATGGGGTTGGTTTTGGATTATAATTATATTCAGTTTGAAAATTAGTTTTTCAGGCAAACCAGGGGTGTGGCTATGGGAGCATCTTGTGCTCCCATATTTGCTAACCTGGTGATGCTAGAATGGGAATCTGAATATTTGTTCAAATCAGAATATTTTCAGTACATTGGTTATTATACTATGTTTTTAGATGACCTCTTTGTGTTGTGGAATGGGCCTATAGAAAAGATTTCAGATTTTATTAGTTACATCAATACAACAGAATTCCTTAAATTTACTCATTCCATCAGTACTAGTGGAATAGTGTTTTTGGACACATATATCAGTCAAGGGGATGATGGATTCATATCCTGTATATATAGGAAAAATACTTTTTCTAATGATTACTTGGAGTACAGTAGTAATCATCCTTCACATGTGTTCAAAAATATTTTTAAAGGGCAATGCATTAGGGCTGCCCGTATGTCCTCAACCAGAGAAATAATGTTAAAATAAATGGATCTTATAAAATCTATGTTCGCTATCAGGGGGTACCCAGAAATTCTTTTGAATGACACAGTTAAGTATGTTATTAGTGAATGAGGTAAAAAGTATGTGCCCCTATTAGGGAATTTAGGTAGTGTGATTTCAACACAAACCAATAACCCTGAAGATGAACATAGTCGTAGGGTTTGTGTGTTAATGTATTCACCAATTGTACATAATATTGAAACCTTCATCAGAGAAAGATGGAATCAGGTTATAAGTGATGATGACTTGACACAGATATTGGATATTCATCTCAATATTGTATATAAGACAGGTTTCAATATTAAGAAGTTATTGGAATCTAAAAGCATTAATAAGAAAAGAGGAATCACATCTACCAAAAAATGTGGAGCGTGTAATCAATGCAAATTCATTAATGAGGTTAAAGGATGTAAGTTGGATAATGTTAATAAAACATATTTATATAGTAGAAGTGGTAATTGTAACACCAAGTTTGTGGTTTATTTGGCTACCTGTGTGGAATGCAACGATGCAATGAAAGACTGAGAGACAGTTCAAACGACGCATCTATGAACATCAATACAGCATTAGAACTAAGGACAACAAGAATGCCTTGTATCGGCATATATTACATAATGGAGAAACACATTATTTTAAATTCATTATCATTGATATAGTGGGGTTTTCACCGTATGGTGGAAATATTAAAGCATTATTGGCATTGAAAGAAAGTAGGTGGCAGATATAAGTTGATGCCACTAGATATCCAGGCATCAATGATTCTATTAGTATTAAACCATATTTAATTATGTCCCAATAGTTTTTAAATAGTTTTTAAATAGATGAGTTTTTAAATAGATGAGTTTTTTTGTAAATAGATCAGATATATACATACATTGACATTTTAGAAGTGATATATATATTATTTTATAGGTTCATAGAATCAACATTGTTATTAAGTAATATAAGATATTTATGCAAATGTTTTAAGCATAATTGTGTATGTTTATTTTATTTTTCATGTATTTGTGTAACATGCTCTTTAATATCTTTATATTTATACAGCTTTTGGCACCACATTGTGGTATTTAATGAGTGCAGTAACAATTAACTATGTTCTGATGAAGTCTGCTAGTCAGATGAAAGCACTTAACCTGTTATGCGAATCTAGTTGTGTATTATTAAACGTCTTATAGTCCGAGCCGAGGTATCATTTGTTTTATTTCCTGCACCAGATTGTTCTTTTGTTTATTTACATTGTTGCCTGTGAGTTAAGTTAAGAAGGGACATGATGATTAGTGATCAGCAGTATGGTTTCATGCCGGGAAAAAGCACTACAGATGCGATGTTTGCTCTGAGAGTGTTGCTGGAGAAGTACAGAGAAGGTCAGAAGGAGTTGCATTGTGTTTTTGTAGACTTAGAGAAAGCATATGACAGGGTGCCTAAATAGGAGTTGTGGTATTGTATGAGGAAGTCAGGAGTGTCAGAGAAGTATGTAAGAGTGGTACAGGATATGTACGAGGGTAGTGTGACAGTGGTGAGAGTGACAGATGCGTTTAAGGTGGAGGTGGGGTTGCATCAAGGATCAGCTCTGAGCCCTTTCTTATTTGCAATGGTGATGGACAGGTTGACAGATGAGATCAGACAGGAGTCCCCGTGGACTATGATGTTTGCAGATAACATTGTGATCTGTAGTGAGAGTAGGGAACATGTGGAGGAGACCCTGGAGAGATGGAGATATGCTCTAGAGAGAAGAGGAATGAAGGTCAGCAGGACTAAGACATGTGTGTGAATGAGAAGGAGGATAGAGGAATGGTGAGGATGTAAGGAGTAGAGGTGATGAAGGTGGATGAGTTTAAATACTTGGGATCAGTAGTTCAGAGTAACGGTGAGTGTGGAAGAGAGGTGAAGAAGAGAGTACAGGCAAGATGGAGTGGGTGGAGAAGAGTGTCAGGAGTGATTTGTGACAGACGAGTACCAGTAAGAGTGAAAGGGAAGGTCTACAAGAGGGTAGTGAGACCAGCTATGTTATATGGGTTGGAGACAGTGGCACTGACAAAAAGGCAGGAGTTTGAGCTGGATGTGGCAGAGTTAAAGATGTTAAGATTTGCACTGGGTGTGACGAGGGTGGACAGGATTAGGAATAAGTATATTAGATGGTAAGCCCAGGTTGGAAGGTTTGGAGACAAAGTCAGAGAGGCAAGATTACGTTGGTTTGGACATGTGCTGAGGCGGGATGCAGAGTATGTTGGGAAAAAGATGCCAAGGATGAAGCTACCAGGTAACAGGAAAAGAGGAAGGGCTAAGATAAGGTTTATGGATGTGGTGAGAGGACATGCAGGTGGTTGGTGTGACAGAGCAAGATGCAGAGGACAGGAAGAAATGGAAACAGATAATCCACTGTGGCGACTGAAAGAAGATGATGATGATGTTTGTATGCATTTTTCTATAGGATATGACATCTAAAACTCAAATGTCTGTCATTATTTAGCAACTTCAATCTTTTTTAGGAAGAATATGGGACAAAAAATCTGGACATTCTGCAAAAACCTGGACAGCTGAGAGGAATGCTACCTCCCTCTTATACAGACAATATTTGTTTCTTATCCATAAAAGACCTGGTTCATGGGGAAGACATGATCAAAGTAAAAAATGAACAGCAAGCAAGAAACAAGCTCAAGATAAATTACTTAAAGGATTCCTGCACAAGTTACGGACCACACATGATAGATTGGCATTCTGTTTAGTTTACAGGTAAGCCTGCAAAGATGACTGAAATCTCCAACAAAAGATGACTGCAAGTCTCCAACAAATGTAATGAGCTTCTGAAAATATTGTAATCCTGTCCTTTATTACAAATACTGTCATATGCATTTCAATACCCAAGGCTTATACAAAATCTAGTTATGTAAATATTCTCAGCATGGCAACAATGAAAAGACTTTCAATGCTGGCAGTTCTTTAACAGTATGCTTATTAAAGCTTACTTGCATCTTACAATCTCCGACAAGCTTACCTGATGGTCATTAAATCATTGCTACTTAAAACAGAGCAACAGGGCACTGTGACAGCATGCATTTCCTGAATAATAAGAAGCATAAATCAACAGTATAAAAATATGACAGAAAACCAGAACATTCTGCAAAATCAAGGACAGATGAAAAGCCACGGTCGTACTTGTGGTCTACCTTGGATGGGGGAATACTCTGCACACTTACACTGCATAACTGCTCCTTGTCTTCCTTGGACACATCCAGAGCCACTACAATGGGGAGTGGGGTGCAACAAGTATGTCACAATTTGAAATGTCTCTGGCTGACAGTGATGGCTCTGACACTCATACCTTTCAACTTCAGAGCAAGAAATCTGGACAAGCCATACATAGAACTAGAAGTGGGTCACAGGCCCAAAAATAAGGACAATTTTTAAATATTGCTCTTATTAACTTAGATAATAGAACAGTAGTAGGTCTTGCGTTAGTACAAATTTTCTGAAGGGTGTGAAATCTGAAACTCAAATGTCTGCCATTATTTTTTAACTTCAGTCATTAATGACTTGCCACTAATTTGCCAGAAAACCACAATTTTCTGAAAAACAGACCAAAAATGTGGTGCAAAAATATAAAGTTGCCACACAATACAGCTGGGAACCTGTCAAAAAAGGGACACCTTTTTAATATTAACACTGTTAACTTGAGCAGCTAACAAAATAAGAGTATCTACATGCATTTCTGAAATAAAAGTAATAACTCTGATCATTACAGTTATATATAATTGTAAACCCTCCACGTTTTCTTCCAAAATTGCCATTTTGAGGAGGGATTATTAGGGGAGAGCAACATTTTGAGCCAGAATTGGGGACAATGGAGAGGTTTGGATATTCCGAATTCTACAAAGCGATTTGCATATACCTCTCAACCTCTTAATGCAGGAAATCTGGACAAGGCCAAATATATTTGGGGAACATACAAACACTACTGAAAATTGCTCTTGTATAAACTTAAGATAGTTGATAGAATAACAGGTCTTGCATTAGCATGCATTTTTTCTGAAGGTTATGACGTCTGAAACTCAATGTCTGTCATTTAGTGACTTCATTCTTAAATGATTTGCTAGAAAACCACAATTTTTATGAGAAAAAAAGCCAAAAATAAGAAGCAAATATCTATTCATTCTGCAAAAATTTGGACAACTGAGAGGTACAGTTCAACTGGGGCTGTCTGAGTTTGCTACCCTACCCCCCCTCACAAAATCATGGTCGAATGGAGCTTCCCCCCTGCAGCCATTCCAATGTCCCATTCCTTGGTTATTTTGCCCCATTTACCATAAACACTGTAATGTGCATACTGCTTTACTTCTGCGATGATTTAGATTTCATTTGAAAGTTTTATTTTGCATTTTACAGCACAAACCCTAATAGATATCTGTTAAACAAAGCAATGCAGTCTCACAATGAAAATAGACTTAGCATTAAAACTTCTCTGCCCTTGAAACTCACATGCATTGAAACAGCATTGAAACCCACATTCAAAGAAAATACATTTTGCCAGTGGCAGATTAACTCCAGGCTGTTTTCAAAATCATAGGCGCCTTGAACATGAAACATGCACATGCTCTTTGATACACCTTCCTGAATGTATTACATTATATTCCTTGTACAATACAGTACAGTTGTTAGAGGGCATTTTAAATTTATTGTTTTGAACATTTTTCCAGTAAACAATGAAACAAAATGCATACACCAATGACAAAACTGCCCAATTCAGAACATTTCCATCATAAAAAGTATACTCAACCTTCTATAGTCCACCAGTATCTGTAAATATGCACAATCTCTGAAGTAGTAAAACCCACATTAAAGAAATCTGTAACTAATAGAGGTTGCTGCTAGCAAATAACTTTATATGTCATTGTTTCATTTACAATAAAATGCCTGTTGCCCTAGAAGAATAATATGCCTATGTTGCATGCATTAAAAAAATGATAAGCTAGTAATACCGGTATAGGGAATGGATAGCAAACTGATAACAGGTTCATAGTTATTAGGTATTTTTGCCAAAAAGGACTGCAGCATCCACCCCCTTTACAACACAGTACAGTATCAGCAATGCATCTACCTACTGTGGGAGTAGAACCCACAGCCTTCAGCATCAAAAGCAAGTACACTACCTGTTGTGCTATTAACAATGCAAACAGACTAAGCATAAGCAGCACTCAATTTTTGTTCCCCTGCAGCTCTCAGCTCCTTGTAAAATCTACTCGACACTCAGCTGTATCTTTGAACTTTGCAGCACAAGAAATCTGGAAAAAGCCAAAATTTATTGGGGGGGGGGGGCAAAAACCCGGGACACATTTTAAATATTGCTTGTATAATGTTGGAAAGTTGCTAGAATAAAATAATGCATTACCACCATACATTTCACTACCATGTCTTCAACCCAGGGAACCCTATGCAAAACAATCAGAGCAACATACCACTATGCCAAATCAGCTGTTTTGTGAAAGAGGAAGACAGAAACTTAAATGGCTACTATTTAGTGAATTCAGTTCTCACCATAGCACAGCTATCAAACTCTTAGCACAAAACCCCTGAACAAAGCCAATAATGGGTGAATACAGCCCCCAAACATTAATTGAATTCAGTTTTCACCATAGCTCTCAACCTCTTAGCAAAAAACACCCGGACAAAGCCAGTAATGGGGGAATATAGCCCCCAAACATATTCAGTTCTTACTATAGCTCTCAACCTTAGCACAAAACCTGGATGAAGCCAATAATGGGGGAATACAGTCCCAAAAAATAGGGACAAATTTCAAATATTCATCTTATACACTTAGAAAATTGTTAGAATAAAAGCTGTTGTGTTACCATGCACTTTCTGAAGAATATGAAGTCTGATATTCAAATGCGTGTCATTTTTAACATTTGTTAACCAGGAAAGTCTGACTTGGAACAAAAGCTAATTTTTAGCAGAGACCCAGGGAGAAACACTCCAGACAGACACGTCTTTGTAAGATGGGAGGAAACAAAAACAGGGAGGGCATACAAACTCCACACAGAAGGTAAGGCACCCCAGCCAAGAATCAAACCAGAGAACATGTAGCTGTTAGACGACAATGCTACCACTGCATCAATGCACTACTGGCTTTGCAAGGACACAAAAATACAGAAACCACAGATTTTATGAGGAACAGAACAAGTATGAGGGAAAAATCTGCAACATTTTTACAGATGGTGGTGGGTAGGGAATTCAGGCTCTTGCCACCTGGGCCCAAGGTACAGGGTTCAAGCCTTATTCTCTATTCACCACCATGTAGCACCTGGGGCATTTCACACACACACACACACACACACACA
This sequence comes from Protopterus annectens, assembly GCF_019279795.1. NCBI lineage: Eukaryota > Metazoa > Chordata > Ceratodontiformes > Protopteridae > Protopterus > Protopterus annectens. Next base: position 754,686,924 of record NC_056748.1, read on the forward strand.
CACACACACACACACACACACATCATGTTATTTTCAGTGAAGTCCACAACAACAATAAGGTTAATGTTGGGGTATCATGAGTTAATGTTACAATGTGCATAAAACCTTTAGCTGCCATTCACCAGAATCAAGAAAGAGCTATAACCTTGGTCTGCACAAAGTACTATGAATTTTTGATAAATAAGCAGCTTACTGTGGTATTTTGTATTTTTGGTGTTATTAACTTTAATTATTATCAGTTATTGTAATTAAAAAAATAATGCAGAAATCCACCCCCCAGCCACTGCTGCCTACATGCACAGTATTTTAGATAACAAACAAATAAATAACAAATACAATTCCATTCTGAAAATATACCAGTAGCTGCACATGGTGCAACTATTATTTCTGGTAAGAAGGATTATGACAGAGATGTTTTTAATTGCATTACATGACTGTGATAACAGAACCAGCCATTCTAGCAGTAAATAATGTTACAGCAGCACTTTACAACCCCCACACAGTAGCGTAGCAGGACAATCCCCACCCAAATGTACAAAATACATGTGTGTTCAGGGTCCACCAAGGATGTAGGTAGGCATATTCAGTACTGGAATTATCTAGCTTTCTTGAGCATCCTGTGCTAATGTCAACAATAAAAAAGCACAAACTGTGCAGAAGTGATTACATTAATATTCACAGTATAGCAGTTCACAAACAGTACATGTGCCAAATGAATAAATATCAATAACTACTTATGTATGGCAGCTAATTGTATAAGTAGAAAAGAAACTACATACTCCCATGTATCTTGTATTAGCATTTGTAGGGGTGAGTACAATTCTACACTGACAACTGTGTACTGGAAGTGGCAACATTCAGGTCTGAGTACAACATTCAAATCACTGGCTACACCCCTAGTTTCAGATACAAGAAGTATACCAACCTTCTGACTTACACAACGTTGTCCACAGCAGCCAAGCATGGGCCCCACTTTGGAAAGCTGAAAGGGCTATGCCTAATTGACTTAGCAATTTATAGCATTGGGTTGCTATGACAGTGAGTAATGCAATCACCACACAGCAGGCTGCATGCAATTACCAAATTGTAGCCACCATTTCGTGCAGAGGCCATCACATGCACATGTGCAGATACCTATAAAAGCAGGCTGTACTTGCTGTCCACACATGCAATCATTCCATTGCTTGTACGGAGAGAGAGAGAGAGAGACAGAGACAGAGACAGAGACAGAGACAGACAGACAGACACCGACATCCACATCAACAGCAACAGAAAAAAAAATAAAATAAACAAAAAAAAAATTATAATAAAACCAAAATATATATATATATATATATATATATATATATATATATATATATATATATATATAAAATTAAACCAAAACCAAAAAAAAAGACACACGGAACTGAAATTTACAAACACATACAAAGGAAAGGTATGTAACAGATATGTATTTACTGGCATGTTGTAGATGTTTTTGAAGAGTACTCTACAGACTTTGAATCATCCATATGTGGCAGTAGTATGTATCTATGCACAGATGCCCTGCATAACTACTGCCATGGACAAATCTGTGTGTAGCTGTGTGCAGTGGGATATAACTGTGACATATGTAGCTCAGCATTAAATGTCAAACATCTGATCCATGTTATCTGTGTTCTGTACAGTAGTGTGTACAATGGCTGTTTGGGGGAGTAGTGCATACAGTTATATAAACATGGATGTGACAGAGTAACAAATGCATGATAGTCATATTAACGTGTAGCTTAGCATTGGCAACTGCTGTACCAGGCTAGTATGCCAATCTAGCATTTGCAGCTATATATACACTCTCTAATATTACTGTATGCTCACATGTGACACCTGTTCATGTTGCAGTAAGGCCCAACAGGTCAGCCATGAGGTCCACGGACTTACAACAGTGTGGACCTTGTGTGTGTATGGCACACACATATGGAGAAATCTTTCTGTGTCAGATATATTAGCATCTGTACATGTGCATAGAGCAAGGGACATACTACAACTGTTTGTGAAGGGTGGACATATATATGTTGTTGAAGGTTGTTATGTGAATACTTCTATGTAGGTTGTAGTGTGTGGCAAGCAAGACAGCATACAGTGCTGGTATATGACATGTGGTGGTTAAACGCTGTGGGTATGATTTGTCAGGTTTGCAGTGTTGCAGCCAGTGAGGCCTGCTAAAGCTACATGGGCTGAGAACATCTTCAATGCATTCCGCACAAGACTGTGCAATATTATTACATAACTGTATACCTCACAACCTTCACATAATTGATATTCCCACCATGAAAGGTGGACTGTATATGTGCCCATATGTATATCTATATGTACACCAATGTATGTTAATATGTATGTGTATATATATATATATATATATATATATATATATATATATATATATATATATACCTATAGCCAGGCAGAGGATGAAGTGATAACAACCAGCCTGGTACAGCACTACACCCTGCTGCTCTCAAGAACCAGCCAGGACCAGCATGAGCGGACTGCACTGTGGCAAGATGTTGTCCATAGGGTAAATGACATAGGCATGCATAACCGGACCTATGAGCAGGTACGCCATCACTGCAGTGATTTACTTAGTCATGTCTGGCAGCATGCATCTGATGTCCATAGACAACAGCTTGCCACAGGTGGTGGGGTAGCCATCCATCCCCCCCTCACCAGAGTGGAGTAACTGCTCCTGAGCCTGGTGGCTCCTGGCCAACAATAACAACAGCAAACATGTATCATCATGGAGGCCGGAGCCACCCAGCTAGTTGACATGGAGCATGCATGTAACATGGCATATCTGTAGACTACTGTTACCTCTATTGGTAGATCATGCATATGTGAGATATGTACTGTGTAGTTAGAAGATGTGGAGCCTGGTGTTGTGCAATACTGATAATTTGTAACATAATCTGTAGGCCTGTGACTGTCAACTGTTATACTACTGTAAGATTGCAAACCCACAGTAGCAATGCCACAGTTGCTGCCACTGACAAACTGTTTCATATCCTTGTAAGTCCCTCTGGTGTGACAGCAAGGCAGCAGACCTATGCTGGTGAGTGTGTTCCACATTTAATATTGCAAATTAAATGTGCATGTCATAGGTGAGGTGTAGGCCATGTACACGTAACACACCTACGCATAATGCATCCTGTGCATGTTTGCTGTGAGACTATGCACATCTCAGTAACATGAGTAGCTGCCTGAAACACATGCAATACACAGAGCATCCCACACAATTGTGGCAACACAGTGGACATTGCATAGGTAGAGTCAATACACATGCACACAACATACACAACTTTATCATACGCAGTACACGTTAATATGCTACACATGGCGTATTCAGACACCCGCTGTAAGGTCACACTCCAGTATCCCAAATGTCATCCACACAGCACACATAATATACCTGAGGGGTAGAGGCCTATCATGGGGCTGTGCAACACTCTTCAACACATAACACATTCATGTTAGGCAATGCTCCCTACTGGGCACCTTACAAACCCATGTAACAACTGGCTGTGAAATGGTGAATGTAGCCATGGTACTGCAGTTCAGGTACAGCATGCTAGGTACCGGTCTGGCACACATTAGTAGCCTTGAGTGACCACATGATGCTGCATGATGATGGCTCATGGTACTACACCCTACCTAGTTACAGTAATCACAGTACTACACATAGCATTCATTGATATGCACCTCAATGTTGTGTGTGTGCAAACATATGCACCTATACACAATATGCATAGAAATCACCATTTGTACAAAGTGACACATATACATCTTGTAATGTTATTGAGTGTATAGGTCACATGACACACATTGGGTATGTGTGATGTTTAATGTTGCAGTTGTGTTGTAGCATGCCATGTCATGGCTGGCACTGGCATGTCCACAATATGTCCTACACTCACCATAACCACTGTACAATGGCTATGTTGAGCAATGGTATTCCATCAGGTATACATGCACCACTCATCCTCTGTGTATACATAGCATGCATGTGCTAAACATGTGTCCACAATTATCTGCTAAAGACACAGATGCTCTAATCAGAAATAGATATCTATGTGACACACAGATACATATCCAGCCATGGTATGTATACCTGTGAGTGATGGTGCACAGGACATTGCAGAGCTTTTAATACTTGCACAGCAATGTTGTGTCCATGTACACATTGCATTCCAGGGTGAGGCCAATCACTGAACAACAACACACATGCATCAAAACCATGTATACTGTTATTAGCAAGGGCTGTCTACACTCACACTGCATGCTGTTGAGCAACACACGTCCTGCATGCTGACACGTGTGATATGACTGTTTGGCTTGTGATACTGTACTCCACCATCAACCGCTATTGAGTATGTTCTAGATTGCTGGAGGTGTGTGTGTGTGTGTGTGTGTGTGTGTGTGTGTGTGTGTGTGTGTGTGTGTGTGTCTGCTTTAGTGAGGAGTGTATTTGTGTGCATGTGTGCATGTGTGCATGTGTGCATATGTGCATGTGTGCATATGTGCATGTGTGCATGTGTTCATGTGTGCATGTGTGCATGTGTGCATGTGTGCATGTGTGCATATGTTCCGACATCATGTACAGGTCATAAAGTGTGTTTCCTGTCTTCCTCTCACAGGTGCTGAGGTTGGGCTGGTTCACTGCAGCAGGGAACCCGATGTCACTGAGCCAAATAGTGATAATGAGGATAGGTGTGTTGAGGCACAGGCATGTTTGCCAGGGTCTGTCATTGGGCCACCAATTGACAGTACACAAGTGTCCACCCCATCCATGCACACAGTCGTACTGCCAATACATCCATCACCAATGCCCTTAGCTGAGGGACAGTGTACAGTCAGCATTGGCCAGGACAGTGTGGTATCTATGGCACATGCATCCTGACATAGCAGCCATACCCAGATGTCTGGAAGGGTACCACATAGGCAGATGTCTAGGGGTTCTCTTCAGAGCACTGCTGCTCATCATGCCCCTGGCAGATGTGCCACAGGCCTTACAACATCACGCATGTTCCAGGCTGTCATGGAGTCACAGGCAAGTATGGAATGGTACACCAGACAGGGACTAAGGGCACAGAGGGCACATAACACCACTGTAATTGACAGTGTCCGTGACCTAGCAGGTGCCATCCGTAATTACACTGAGGTCACTGATAGACGTTGGGGTGAGACATTAGATGTCCTCCGCAATGTCATGTCCATGTGTCAGAACAGTGCGCGACAGTTGAGACGTGGACGTATGCTGGCAACAACAGCAGCTGGCAGTTGCCGCGGATGTCCCTCAAGTCACAGCCTCTCCCGTAGTGCCAGTACCAGCCCCAGCAATGTTGGGGGTGGGGTGTCCATAAACCATCCTAGAAGACCACGTGCACATGGCTCTGGACAGTCCCAGCAGGGACCTGGGTCCAGTGTACATCTGTCCACCTCTGAGGATAGTACCCAGTCTGGCTTAGTACCTGATACTGTCAGTAGCACACCTGCCAGGCACAGGTAATGTATCCGTGGCTAGAGACAGTGATCTGTAAAGCCTGGCAGGTACAGTCTGTGGCTGTCCCACAAATCCACGTATATGGCAGCCACATGGTGGAACTGTGTGCATGCAGACACACACACATAGAAACCAGACACCTAGGGCTAACACATACCCACACACATTAGATCAACATTGGCCCATAGCAGTACTCTTGGCCCTCACACACACACACACACACACACACACACACACACACACACACACACACACACACACACACACACACACACACACACATACATGTCAATTGTATGTCTCAATGTAAGGCTCTGGCAAACCAACAACACACCCTGTGCATATGATGAAACCTGTGCCACCTCCTGTCATCTGTAACATTGATGCAGGAACAGGCTACCATGGTGCTGATGCACAGGGTGACTTTATAGCAGTATAGCAATGTTAGCATGTTGTCAGCAGTACAGTGTAATGATGTCCTTGAAGGTGTAGCTGAGCAGGCATGATGCATTAAAGCTATGTTTGTCAATGTAGTATTGTTTACACCAGTGTTAGTTCCAATAGTGTATTGTCCACCCATGTGCTACTTGGCCGATGTGTGCAGTATTGGCAGCATGTGTTAGAGAGTGGACAGTACATGTGGGATGTGTGTAGTACAGATTTGCAGGTGTACATTTGTGAACATGGTGGAGGTGCACTGTCTCCATGTACATGCATAGCAGACACATGGGCAGGGTGACATGCCCTGTATTACACAGTAACACTCCATAGTTCCTATTGGTGGCCAGTATGCATTGTACTACACACATTGTAGAACTTGAGTACACATGTGTGTATGACATGGTTTGACACTGTGCTGTGGGTGATACTGTTACTATCTGTCAATGTTTTGTATTCTGGTAGTATACATAACCCCAACAGCCTGACCATACACAATTGTCAGATGATGTCTTGACAACTGACACACAGATGTAGGACACACAGTAACATTTGGATCCTTTAGGTACTATACTATGCCAGTAACCAGTGGTATTCACCTGCACCCATTCCTGAGACCACTCCTGTTTGGCATATAGCTCCCTTAGGTACAAGCAATCACAGTAGGGATATATCCGTCCACGTCTGGAAATGCATACTGTGGCCTATAATGCATTCCCCAGATGACACACACATCCTTCACAAGGGTATCATACAGACAGATACCTGTTGTCAAACCCATAGTGTAAAGCTATAAGCCAACTAAAGCATAGTCATCCACCTTTACAAAACATAGTATCCCCACAGTACCACATAGGTAGTAGCCACCAACATGTTGAATAGGTACCAATGTGTACATGCAGCCAAGTGTTATGTCATCTCTCCTTTGGTAATCACAGTTCCAAAGGTATTTTGAAATCCCTCGTTGGGTCACATAAGCAATAAGGGGTCTGCATGCATATCCACAAAGGTTGTTCTACACCTATAATGAATAGCCATCATTGACAGACTTTGCTGCGTTTGAACAGGTCTGAAATATACCTCAGTCATAAACCCTCACTCACACTATGCAACAGAAACCGTAATGAGTGTGTGTGACATGGATGACCTAGGCCAGGGATCACTGCAGTGGCTGAGCTTGTCACAAGCATACAGATGTGACCTATGGTCTGGAAAGCTGCATCACACTCTGACAAAGATGACAGATGTGTTCATGGAGAAAGCAGAGCTCCCACCTATGAAATAATTGAGGTCACATGTACGTATATGTATTTGCCACACAGCTACCTGACATGTGCAATGCACATACTGTTGTCATACTGATATGTCATACAGTAGTAAAAGCAAAACCCACAACACATTGACCAACAGTGTCACACACACTCACCAAGTGCTGGATTCAAACCCCTACCTAACTACTGTATGATAATAGAGCAGTACACATTACCACAAAGTGCTATACACATTACTGGAAGTTTTCCTTTCCACAGGTATATTTGTAGGATGGTGACATCATCAGACTTGACAAAGGTAAGTATACCACTTTTAAGGTGTTTTACTACTCTCCAGAAAGGTTGCTCTTCTCCAAGGAGATCACACACACACACACACACACACACACACACACACACACACACACACACACACACACACACACACACACACACACACACACACACACACACACACACACACACACATACACACACACAGTTGTCATGTGCAGGATTCAAACTCCTACCTAACTACTTTATGATACTTGAGGAGTATGCATTAACACGACGCGCTATACACATTACTGGCGGTTTTCCTTTACACAGGTATATTTGTAGGATGGTGACATCATCAGACTTGACAAAGTTAAGTATACCACTTTTAAGGTGTTTTAGTAGTCTCCAAAAAGGTTGCTCCTTTCCAAGGAGATCATACACACACACACACACACACACACACACACACACACACACACACACACACACACACACACACACACAGTTGTCAAGTGCAGGATTCAAACACCTACCTAACTACTTTATGATACTGGAGGAGTACACATTAACATGACACGCTATACACATTACTGGCGGTTTTCCTTTACACAGGTATATTTGTAGGATGGTGACATCATCAGACTTGACAAAGTTAAGTATACCACTTTTAAGGTGTTTTAGTAGTCTCCAAAAAGGTTGCTACTTTCCAAGGAGATCACACACACATCAAGTGCAGGATTCAAACACCTACCTAACTACTTTATGATACTGAAGACGTACGCATTAACATGACGAGCTGTACACATTACTGGAGGCTTTCCTTTACACAGGTATATTTGTAGGATGGTGACATCATCAGACTTGACAAAGATGAGTATACCACTTTTAAGGTGTTTTCATAGTCTACAAAAAGGTTGCTCCTCTCAAAGGAGATCACACACAACTTTATGATACTAGAGGAGTACGCATTTACACAACTTGCTATACACATCACTGCGAGTTCTCCTTTCCACAGGTATATTTGTAGGATGGTGACATCATCAGACTAGACAAAGTGGGCTACTTTAGGTGACATTAGGTAGGCTACATAGAAGGAATTTCTAAACACTTTGGCCATGTGATCATCAAAGGAGAGTTTACTATCTCCCTGGGTCCCCAGGGCCATAATTACTTTCTCCGTACATACTGGATTACCACCTATGTGGTAATTTGTGTGCACTTTGTTTCATCCAAAGGGGATGACTATGCATTCTTTGGCATTCTGCTTGAGGGCATTGTTTTGATACCAGGTATCTGTCTCTGTAAGACCCTTCTGGAGGATGTCTGTATCAGCCGTAGAGTCGATTATGGACCACAGTTAGCAGTCATCTGCAAACCTGTTCAGCCATACTCCTCCCATGCTTGCCTGTACCTCTGAGCAGTATCTACTGACAGGTGGTTTCCCAGGACCAAGACCTGTGGGATGCCATTTGTGACTGGTTTATAGTCGGACATGGCACCTGCAACTCTGAACATGTGTGTTTGATCTGTGAGCCAGTTGCCCACCCATCCTGTGACATAGCTGTTAATGTTCAAGCTGGTATGCTTGTCCATGATGACAGAGTGGGGAATGGTGTCGAAAGTCCTTAGTGAGGTCCAGGTGGGCTGTGTGGACTACTTTCACCTCCATCTATGTCCTTGGTAACTGTTTAAAATGAGTCGACTAGGTTTAGGAGGCAGGATCTGCCTTTAACAAAGCCAAGTTGGGTAGAGTCCAGTGTCTGCAAGTCCCCAATGTCTCTGTTTATGGGTTCCATGATAATTTGCTCCATAGCTTTGCAGACCAGGCTGAGTAGACCTATAGGGCAATAGTTTCCAGGCTCTGTTGTGGCACCCCCTTTGTGGAGCTGGATGACTGTTGGTGTATGCCCTTCTTTGGGTACATAGCCTATGGTAAGGTTGAGTCTGGACAGTGAATGTAGGTGAGGGTGTAGTTCCTTTTGGGACTGGTGTAAGACGCAGCCTGGAACACCATCCTGTCCCACTGATGCTGTCTTCTTAGCTTTGGAGAGGGCTGTCTTTACCTGCATGTCCATGAAGTCTGGGGCTCTGCATTCTTCTGGGATGGACACAGGTCCTTTTGGGGGTGATGGCGGTGGAGTTTGCACTGAACCTGTCCCCCAGGATGTGGCCAATGTAAGTTGGTTCAGTGTATTTCTTGCCATTTGTCAGTAGCTGACAGCATATTTGGAAGTTGCCACCTAAATGTTTGGTATAGCTAACGAAGGATTTGTGATTTTTATTCTTACATTCCTTGGCAATTTGTCTTTAGAAACTGGCCTTGGATTCTTTTATGAGCGATCATTGTGTCTTCCTAATAATGATCAGTGATGCCTTTCCTTTTGTGAAGTTTGCTCTATCATGTGTTCATTTCCTCCTTCTGTTGTATAGCTTTTGTATGGGTGATGACCACCAGATTGGTTTCTTGTTTTTGGAGGAGTGCATCTTGGTTTTATTTGGCATGTCTTGATCCCTGCATCCCTGTAGATGCTCATAGAATGCACTTGTAAATGATTCGGCAGATTGTATAGCATTATCCTATAGCAAGGGGGCTTTGGAACTTTCCACTTTGGCCTTGGAAAGAGTGCAGTTTGCTTTTGAAAATGTCTCCACAGTGGTTTCCTTGACTGGGGGGGGGGGGGTGGAATGTGGATGTCCAGTGTGATCACTTTATGATCTGATATTACCAGCGAGGGGTTTATCTCTGCCGTGGAACATTGGTACCTCATGTTGGTGATGATCAGGTCCAATATGTTGTCACCTCTAGTGGGCGTGGTGACCAGCTGTTCCAGGGCGTTTGGGTTTTAAACTCTAGGAAACATTGAGCAAAGGACATTGTACACAAGTAATTCTCCCACTCAATGTTTGGGTAGTTGTATTCTCCTCATATAATGGTGTTTGGTAGGACCTTTATATTTTCCACTGTTCTCAGGAATACTGAGTGAGGTTCCTGAGACAAAGTAGGTGATCTGTAGCAGGCTACAATCTGATAAGCAGCTTTGCCCAATGTTAGTTGCACTTGCATGGTCTCCAAGGCCTCATGCTGTGCCACTAACCTGATGGTGTGGGTATCCATAAGGTAAATGGATACACCCCTTCCTTTTGTATTTCAGTCGTAGTTTTGGGTCCGAAGATCAGAGGATTTGTGAGTGTTTTATGTGGAGCATGTCCAACAGCTCTGTGTTTGACATAGCTTTGTATGTTAGGCAGAGATCACCTCTGAGTAGGCGATATGCGAGAAAGTACAGCTGGAGCATTTTGAGATGGTGTGTGTATGGCATGTATTTCAGGCTGCTAATGCTCTTTGTGAGGTATTGCTGCAGGCTTTCCAGTTGTTGTACATGTCTTGTGAGGTACATAGGAAAAGGGGCATTGTACTCCATTATGGATCTAGTGAGTGATGAGTAGAGGGGAACAATGTCCTCTTCTAGTCTGTATGAGACACCTTTTGTGATAAGGTGTGCCACATAGAAGGATTTCCTGACTACTGTGGGGATGTGATTATCACAGGTGTGTCTACTGTCCACCTGTGACCCAAGGTCTTTTATCACACTTTCAGTGTTAAGTATACTACCACCTATGCTATAGTTCATGGCTACAGAGTTTTTACCAAAGGGGATGACAATGCACGTTTTGGCATTGAGCTTGAGCCCATGGCTTTGACACCAGCCATCTGACTCAGTGAGGCCCTTTTGTAGGGTGTCCACATCTTTAGTATTTACAATTATGGCTTCTAGTTTGCAGTCATCTGGAAACTTCATTAGCCACAGACCTTCCATGTTAAAGTTTACTTCAGGGAAGTAGATACAAAACAGGACAGGACCCAGGACTAGGCCCTGTGATACTGCGCTCGTCACTGGTCCAAAGTCATAATTGGAGTCTGCTACTTTCACAGTGTGTGTTCTGTCAGTAAGCCAGTTGGCAACCCATCTTGTGACATAGCAATTTATACCTAGTTTAGTGGGTTTATCTATAATTCCAGAGTGTGGGATGGTGTTGAAAGCCATGGCAGGATCTACATAGGCTGTGCAAAACACCTTACCCTTGTCTACGGTTCTGGTGACTGCTTCAATGTCATCTATCAGGTGTAGGAGAGATGATCTGCATTTTTCAGACCCAACATGGTTGTGGTCCAGAGTTTAGGGATTACAAATGTCTTTTTTTATAAGTTGTATGATGATACATTCCTTGGCCTTGCAGAGCAGGCTCGTCAGGCTACTGGGGTGCTAGTTCCTGGGGTCTGTGGTGTCTCCACCCTTGTGTGGTGGGATAACCATCACTGTGCACCATTCAGCAGGCACAGAGCCTGAGGTGAAGCTGTAACTGAACATGGTACATCAGTGTGGTGCCTGCTCGTTCTGTAGTTTGTGTAGAACACAGCCTGGAAAGTTATCTGATCCCATGGATGCTGTGATACTGGCTTTGGAGAGTGTTTTTTACCTGTGCAGCCGTGATGACAGCAACTTTACAGTCTTCCATTATAGAGATGTGCTCTTTCATGGGTGAGAGGGGGGTAAAGTTAACACTGATCCTATCTGCCAGGATGTTGGCAATATCAGTTGGGTCTGTATATTTAGTGCCATTGAGCTGTAACTCAGAGCAGATCAGAGTGTTGCCATGACATGGACCTGTCTGTTGGGCAGAGATCTCCTGAGTAGACAGTATGCAGTGGAGTACAGATTGAGTTAAATTCAGTCTTGTTGCATGGGGCAACTGTTTGAGGCCAGTAATCCTCCTGTTGAGGTACTTCATTGGTCTTTCCAGCTGCTGAAGGTGCCTAGTCAGATTCATTGCAGGTGTGTTGTGGTACTCTCTGACAGGTCTGATGACTGATGGGTAGAGGGAACCTCCTTTGACATGCATGCAAAGACCTTGGCAGTTTGTGGGAACATATAGCATGATTTTCTGACCACTTTGTGAATGTTTCTGTAAGTACAGATGACTATCCACATTTGTCCATAGATCCCGTATTATCACCTCCATATTTAGGGTGTTGGCACCTATGTGGTATTTGTATGACTGTAGCTCGAGGACATACTTTTGACATCACTTCTGTCTGATTGAGACCCTGTTTAAGGATGTCTCTGTTGACCCAAACATCGATTATGACAACTTTTTGGCAGTGATCCACAAACTTTGCTAAACATAGTCCTCGTGTGTTTGACTGTATTTTTGAAAAGTATACACCAGACAGGAGGGGTCCCAGGACTGAGCCATGGGGGGACAGCTGTTGTTACCAGCTTGTACAGGAGACCACAATTCTTACCTTGTGTGATCTATCTGTGCCCCAGTTGGCAATCCATCAGATGACTGACGTATTTATGCACAGGTTGTTGATTTTGTGGATATGACATGTGTCTGGGATGTTGGCAAAGGGCTTTTCAAGGTCTATGTGGGACATGTGTAGCTCATTTCATTGAAGTATGTCCTGGGTGACTGCCTTGTAAACAGTCTAGCAGGTTTGGGAACCATGATCTGCCCATGACCAAACCAAAATTGGTAGGGTTGGGTGTTTGTAGGCTCCCAATAGCTCTGTTTATGAGTTCCATCATGATGGACTCCATGGCCTTGCATATCAGGCTTAGTAGGCTTATAAGACAATAGTTCCCATGTTCTGTTGTGCACCAACACTTGTGGAGTGTGTCAATCGTTGCTGTAACACATTCAACAGTTTCATATCCTGTACAGAGGGTGAGTCTCAACAGGCTGTTCAGGTGCAGGCTCTGTTTGTTCTGGAGTTCACTTATGACACAGCTAGGGAAACAATGTAATCCCATAGATGCCATGTTTTCAGGTTTGGAAGGAGCTGTTTAACCATTCTATATGTGATATCTGTGCTTTCACAATCTCCAGGTATGCTGATAGGGCCTTTTGTCAGTGAGAGGATGGTATGTATGTATGGGCCTGTCTGACAGGATGTTGGCAATGTAAGTCATTTGCAGTTTGTACTGACTCAGGACATATATGAGTGCACATTGCTATTTATGACATAGCGGAAGGAAGCATCATGGTTCTATATGGACTCCTTCACAGATTCTTTTGCCAGAACATGGATTGAATAATATTTGGAGTGCACATTGTTTGTTGATGATACTGATTGCAGGTGTATTGATCTTCTTTGCTTTTTCACTTTCTGTGAACAGCTTAAGTACTTGTGGTACATAGTTTGATTATGTCAGGGTTCCAATATATTTTATGTGTCTGTTTTCATATAACTGTGTGCAAAAGGCAGGAGTGGTGAATAGTGACAGGTTCCTGGGGTGAAACATGCAACTGCCAGATATGTGTGGCCCACTGCTGTACTCAGACATGGCCTAAGTGTGTGAGCATGCCCAGTATGATCTGTCTGCATAGGCCTGTGGGGGAGGTTACCCATATGTCTCTTTAGGGTCATGATACAGCATTTCTTTGTGCTTGCATTAGTGTACAATTGTCCTGCTGTGTCTGTGCCAGTGCAATGCTGTCATGGCTTAGTGTTTCAGTACTGTGACTATAGTGCATAGTATCCTGGGTTTGAGCCCTGTCACTGCTTTTTATTTTCATGCTGGGCAGACCAGACTGTTTAAGGAACAGTAAAGCAAATATGAGCATGTTTACCTGACTTTGCTCAACTTTGCACAGCTTAGCCCGACCTTGCACAACATTGCTCAATGTTGCCCGACGTTGCACTAGTTAGCATGGGTAATTTTGTTTACATATACTAAATAGCGGTAAAAGTTGCTTAGCACTGCTTTATATTGCTTAAAACATGGCAATCATATCTCATGTGGTGCTGCAGGGCTGCCTATGTTGGATGCACATAGTACACTCCCTATACATGTTTGAAAACAGGTAGTGTCAAGTTAGGCATCCCTTTTATTTTATGTCTGAGTCAGAGAGAGGTATCATTTCCAAGGTTCCTACTGAGCCAGTGTATGTGCTATGCGTTGCCTCTTTGCCAAGGCCAAGGCATACTGGGCATGCCTCCTTCTGCCTACTGGGGCAGGCTCAGGTTGTTCCTCCTCCAAGTCACGCTGTGCCTGTGCAGGCCTTGGCAATGGTGGGGGGCTGTTTGGCCCTGCCCCATGATGTTCCTGCTGCAGCTGTTTTCACAGGATCATATTGTGTGGCATGGCACATACCATGACAATTTGGGTACATGTAGTTGGTGAGTACTGCAAGGCTCCACCAGATGTGTCCTGGCACTGGAACCATGACTTGAGCATCCCAAACAAATGCTCGATTATATTTCGTGTCTGTGCGTGTGCCTCATTATGGTGTTCTTGTTCACATGTGTGTGCATTTCTGATGGGTGTCATCAGCCATGGCTCCAGTGCATATCCAGCATCCCCCACTAGGTGACCATCAGGGATGTCCCCATTGGCAAATGTCTGGTACAGCTGCGTCAGATGCCAGATATGGGAATCGTGGTAGCTTCCAGGGCAGCCAGCACACGCATTCAGTATTATGCTCTGGGTGTCACACACGACCTGGCAGTTGATGGAGTGGAAGCCCTTGCGGTTGATGTAGGCCCTACCCCGCTCACCGGCTGGTGCTTTGATGTGTATGTGCATGCAGTCAATTGCACCCACTACCTCACGGTATTCTGCTATTTGCTGGAAGAGATGCATATTGCTGGCCAATGCCTCACGGGAATTGGGGAAATATACATGATCACCGACATGTGCTGACATGGCATTCAGGAACTGGTGCAGTACCCTGGATGCTGATGCATGTAAAATCCCCATCATATCACCAGTTGGTCTCTGGAAGGTACCTGTTGCTAGTATTCTTAGGCCAACACATACCTTGGTTTCCACTGGGATGGGTTCCCCTCTGTTGGTTCTGTGTGTGAGGCGTGGCCTGCACAGCTCAACAATTTGCTGCAGGAGGTCTCTGTCCACTCTATAGCGCTCCACTATCTCCAGCTCATGTAGCCCCTGGTAGGTTACCCTGGGTCTGTACACTCTTCTCCGTCTCCTCACTGTGGGTTGCTCAGCAGCATTCGCAATGGCACTACCCTCATCATCTTGCACATGTTGCCTTATAATAGCAATGACAGCCCCTAACATTTTTTTGTCTCAGTTAAGCTTTTTAAGTTTTGACTTCTCTTTGTATACTGCAGTGTTGCAGTGCTTCTGAGTAAAACATGGGGAAATGTTTGCAGAGTTTTAAGTGCTGGGCTGGGCTGGGCTAGTGTACTGCCTGTGTAATTGGATGATTCTGATTGATTTCACCTGGCAGCTCTGCTAGTTCTCCTTGGTTAAATTCCTACTACTTCTTTTCCTTCCTTTTACCTTTCTTTTTCCACAGGGAGCAGTGCCACGCAAACAAGTGCAAACATGCGCACACGAACGCACATGTGCGCACACAGGCTTACACAGGCTTAGGCAGGTGCACATCTGCGCACACAGGCTTAGCCAGCCTTACACAGGCTTACACGGGTGCACACACGTGCACACAGGCTTAGATGGGTTTACAGGTGCGCACACACACAGTGTAAGCATCTTTGCAAGAAACTTTAGTGATATCCACTGCATACACCTTCACTTTCTGGGTTTCAGTTAAGACAACTGTAGACATGCCTCTTCAGTCCTGAGTAACTCACAGCAAACACATGCCACTCTGCTCCAATAAGCTTACAGTCTTTCATACATACCTCCTCATGATGTTACCTATCTTCTACTATACTACTCCCCTAATCCTACACTTACACTCTAGGGACATGGTTCACATGGTAGGGAAAATTGGGATTCACTATCCTTATCCTCATTTGCATAGGATTGCCTACTAATGCTTGGTTACATCTCTCAAACTGAGCTTCCCCCCTTAGCAACCACTACTCAGCAGCCATGTTGTCTTCAGCCTGCCATTCACCTGCATGGCAGAAGTATATTTTTAATAGAATGCCTATTTTTGCCTTTTTTAAAATTTTCTGGTTTTTATAGCGCCGCACGTTTGCGCGACGCTGCGCTACGCTTAAACATCGGAGATCGGGGAAAAAAATCATTTCATTTTTATCATTTTGCAACAGATATAAATGCCAATGGCCTTATATTTGGCCATTGGCATGCTTCCTCAACTGGATGCATCCTTTGTTTCGAGCTGTCATAGCTCCGTTTTGCCATTTGCAGAACGGTACTCCATTACCGACGGAGTACATTTCTGCAAATAACTCTACTCTTCCAGGGACAGGTTAGTGTTTCCTGGATCGCACAATTACCTAATTTGCATAGCCTTCAGCAGCAAATGAGGTAATTTGCATAACATGACGCTGTCTGTGCAAGAATAGTTTTAGGAGCTCTCATGCACGCCCCAATCGGCTGTTGCTAGATCGCTCGGTAGACATATTGGCTGTCTGCCGGCTTACTCTGCTCTTAGACTCCATACAAGCCTTCGTGAATACGGCCCACTGTTTGGCTTCTAATATATATCCAGGGCTTAATGATTGCATTTCTATTGCACCAGCCTTGAAAGAAAAAGCAGCCAAAATTTAATTTCCATGTGTACGTTTTGGTGATTTGGGATTTATATAGTAGTTCATTGAAATTAATCGGTAACAGCATATTTATGTAAAAGTTTAATATCAATATTAGGTATTTTCATTACATGAATTTTAATTATGTAGATTTTTGTGCAATTTTTTTGTTATTTGTGCGTATTTTAGGTATTTTTATTTCCATTTTAGAGAAATAAAGGGATATTCATATATACATATTTTTATAATAGAATGGACTTGTTGCAGTACGAAGTAGTTTAAATGTATGATTTTTTTATACAAATTAACACCATTTTTTAGATTGGTGCAATTAATCAATTTATTAAAGTGCTGGGTTTGATTGGATGAATGTTTACCCAACCTGGTGTGTTCACTGACTATTTTAAATCTGTTCCATTCACATTTCACTGTTCTGATGAAGTCAAAGTTCTTTTGATGAAAGCACTTAACTACATGTTGGTTCTATGCCCAAATAAAAGTATTTCATGGAATTTGAGACCAGTGTCTTCATTTTGCTGCTGTTAATTTTAGTTACTAGTTTTTGTTAAACAGCAACTTCCACGTTTTTTTCTCTTTAATTCTGGCCACCTTAACTTGTATTTCTCTTCCATGCTTTTATCCACATAAACACATGTTAAAGTAACACACCCATATAAACATTCGCTTCATCTCTTTCCTTTTACCCTGCCATTTAATAAGCCATGCTGATTTCTGATACTAGTTGACACTGCCAGCATAGGTAGAAGCATACTGTTTGCAACAGCTGCCTGGCTTCATATTTAATCTAGTTCTGATCATTCCACC
This sequence comes from Protopterus annectens, assembly GCF_019279795.1. Classification (NCBI taxonomy): domain Eukaryota; kingdom Metazoa; phylum Chordata; order Ceratodontiformes; family Protopteridae; genus Protopterus; species Protopterus annectens. The sequence goes on from NC_056748.1 coordinate 754,704,748, forward strand.
ACAGAGCTCTATATGTCAAAGGTGTACAGTTATGTAAGTAAACTTACCGTAACAGTAAATGCTCAAGCTATATGGCGTTTATGCTGCACATATACGCCTTATAGCTTAGGCTATTACACCAGTGCTCTAATGATGAACATCAACTGAAATGGTCAGAGGGCATGTTAGTTTGATTGTGACCACACCAGATGAAGTTTTAGTAATATTTCACATTGTCTTTCGAAGTACTTTTACACTTCAAACTTTACAGACAGCAATATGTAACCATCATTAATGTGTGGTTAGGACTTACCACATCTGCTTGACATGTGTCTCTGTCCCATTTTACACAGCATTAGAATTGCTGTGTGTAATCTTTTTGACAGCTTGCAGAATAAATTAAATTCATATTAATTACACATTTTCCTGTCAAAGAACCCATGAAACATTTGGCATGATTTTCTCTGCAGAAGAAAATCAATCGCATTTGCAGTAATGGAAAGCTGCCTAAACGCACTATAAATTTTAGTTTTGCTTTGATGGCAACTTTTTTTCTTTATTAATTCCCTGATGGATGACTACATCTCTTTTGAAACTGAATTCCTATTTATAACAAGGAAAGTTAATACCAGACTATGTATTTTCTACTTCAACTTGGTAAAAAGAATGTTAAACATAAGTTAAACCAGACCAGGCAAACATAAAGGTGATGACAGCAAAACTCTTTACAGTAGTAATTATATATGTTCCTGATATATTGTCTAACATAATCTCTGCTGAAAAGTTTGTAAAATCATTAGCAAAAGAGTGCTAGCCAAGTTTTAGAAATGTGTCTGATAATAAATCTATTTATATATCTATATCTATCTATATATCTATTTATATTTTTATATCTATACCTATATCTATATCTATATGTATATGTATATCTATATCTTTGATCTGTATTCTTCTAAAACAGAAATGCACAAAAACATTTCTTCTTCATGGCTTAGAAAGTTCTACACTTAGGCAGTAGTAGAATTAGTTATTACATATGACTGTACCACAGAATAAAGTGAAACACTGACATTCCTTTAAAGAAGCTAGAGACATTTGCTTGCTTGTATGAACCAAAGCACTTGCCAATCTCATTTATCAGAGAATTTTTATGCATACTATTTACACGAATCTGCAGACATTTTTATATAGGTGCATAGGCTTATACTAGGAAATCAGTTTAGTGGACCGGAATATAGCCACTATAATTCCCAGTACATGCTTTCCCTAATTATAAGGGACTGTGCTACAGCCCCAGGGTGAATTTGTGGATTCCCATTCACTCATCAAGGTTGATTTTAATGAAATTTATAGAGCTACTTTATTTAATATGGAGTGGGAGTTTATCCCATAGGCAGAGAATCCTTTGAGAGACTTATTTGGCACACCAATGGGTTCTGTCAATATTTTAGTGCAGACTTAAATATTCAGAAGGGTCTAACAGGTTTACATCATTTATTGCCTTAAGGCAGGTCAAGCAGACTTCATCACATAAGAGTTGAAAGAAATAGAGTGCAATGATACATTTTTTGATCATATTTGCAACTTAAGTAGTTCATATGTGAGGTCTTTGAGGTTTCTTAAGGTATATAATATTTTTGGACAGGTACATGGTGAAGGGGACATGGCATTGCATTCTATTATGGGTCACATTATTCAGGAGCAGATGGGACAATACCATCTCTGGATCTGATGAATATACCTTCACTAATTAATTGGGCTTAGTAGAAGGATTTCCTAATGATAGTTGATATGTTGTTTTCAAAAAAGGAGTTCATTGACCATAAACGTGCCACAGTCTCTAATGTCAGTGCCACTTTTGAGGAGAAGTACCCTGTATGCGGTAGGTACAGTGGTGTTCATACTTCCCAAGGAGTGCAGTTTTACATTTTTTTCTGCACATAGCTCAAGTCCATAGTATTTACAAAATGAATCTTTGTGTGGTAGTCACTCTTGCAGATTATGGGTATCTGCTGGAGATTTAATGACTACACACACTGAGTTTACAATCATATGTAAACTGTATGCCAGAGATCCTTGACATCTGTTTAGACCTAAGTGAATAGTGTCAAAGAAGAGTGGACCCAGTAAGGAATTTTCTGGGAACCCACTGATGACCAGCCTTTTATATGAAAGTGTGTCAACTATCCTGACTGTATAAGTTCTGTCTGTCAGCCAGTTAGCTACCCATCATATTATATTGGGGTTAATATGTAAGTGAGTGAGCTTATGAATAATACCAGAATGTGGTGTAGTACTGAAGGCTTTAGTCAGGTACAGTTATGTAGTGAGTACCTTTTCTCCATTATCCAGGATTTCAGTGACCTTGTCAGGTTCAACAGATTAGGAGATAAGAAGACCTTTACAAGCCAGATTGCTTCAGGTCAAGGCATCACAGGCTACTTATACCTTTAATTTTACCTTCCAGGATGCTACATTCCATTACTTTGCAAACAATATTGGTGAGATTTATTTATTTTATTTTATTTTATTTATTTAACATTTGTTAACTGGGAAAGTCTGACTTGGAACAAAGCCAATTTTCAGTGGAGGCCTGGGGAGAAATACTCCAGATGCATGTTTTTGTAATTAATTGAAGAGATTAATTGAACTATAGTTACGTGGGTTAGTGGTAGGGCCACCCTTTGTATAATGGTACATATCAGTATGACCATTCTCCAAGACTCAGGCATTTATCCAGTGGAGTAGCTAAGGCTGATTGGTTTACAAGAGAATCTGTAAGACTGTGTTTGGCACTGACTAAGAGACAGCTTGGTATGTTGTCAGATTAAACCAGGACCCATAAAGCTTGTTTTTTTGGAGGGCAGTTAGGACCTGCTTAGGACCTGCTTAGAGGTAATTTCAGGGCAAGGTAAGAGCTGTCTGATAAGTAGAGGGAGCGGGGAGATGCTGGGGTAAAGAAAATGAAACCAAATTAATCTCTGAGAATGTTAGTTATGTCCTCATATTTTGAGCTATTGATGCTTTTGGAGCTCTGTGCATTGTTGGGTTTACTCCTAAGAATCCAAACACAGGTGATGGATGGTTTATGGCCCTCCTTGGAGGAGGATCCAATGTTCATAACTGACTTTAAAAGTTTGGATAAGGAAAGTTGGTTAAGATTAAATAATGGCATACTTCATGATATATCCCTGGTATGAGATATGTACCATAATGGATAACAAACTATATTTTTAATATAGCGACATACAGGTTAGAAGCAAGGCACCATGAAACATGAGACTCTTGATCAAAACTATGACAAGAAGGTATTACACATTACTCATCAGTGTCTACAATACTTTTATTGCTCCCCAAGTTGAACATAACCCTGGCTTTTGCTATCATTCCAAATCAAACCTGACACTCCATCAAAGGCAAAAGAAATTTACAAAAATTAATTTGGCATGAAATGGTATTGTGTATGGATGGAGACTCATAATATATAACTTTGAAACATATCATACAGAGTTATTATATATGAATTATGCATATAATATACATTTCTTCACAGTAAAAGATTAACACCTATTTTGATATTAGAAGTATATAGCAGTAGTAAAAATCAGACACAAGAAAATACTAAGGTCTAATAATGCCAGCTTCAGGACCTTCAGAAAAGCAGATTCCTTAGCCATATCATGCCCATTATATGAAAGAAACTTCCCTCAGATATGAAACTCTAAGTTTCTAACTCATTACACCTTAGTGACTTCTCCAAGTGTTTCTGAAGTTACATCCCACTGATGACTCTAAGCACCTCATATACCCTGTTATTGTTTGCATTAATAATTTCAAAACAATGACATATACAAGGTATTGCAAAGTTTTATCCTAAAACATACACGGTGGTTAACACAACTACACTTGAGATTTGACCTTTTTCTAGTGCTACTAAAGATATAGTAATTGTTGTCCATACATTATTTATTTATATTGTCATAATGTTCATATTTTTCTAAATATCTCAACAACCAAGTAACACAGACATAACCTCATAAGAAAGCTTGCAGACGGATGAACAAAATGCTTCTGACAGCATCCATGTAGCTTGTGTGATTACTGAAATATGTTTTAAAACAGTAGAAAAATTAATATTTGCTAAATTTATTATGACTTATATAATTCATTTTAAGACCTAGAATCCAATGGACTCTTCCACTGTAAGGAAATGTTTGTACTGAGCAATTTTCCATTTCTATTACTTTAGTAACCTTAATGGCACCATGGCTATTAACATTTGTTTGAAATATGAGTTTATAAACTGATTTTGTCAAAAAGTTCTGGATGCAATCATTGAGAGTAAAGATTACCAACACCCAGAGTTCCACTAAAGTGGAAGACCTAATCATATCAGAAGCACAGTCAGATTTTCCGAATAGGAGACCTTTGTTTCCCTGACAATTTACTTAAGTCATTGCTACATGCTGTCAATTAGGCCAGAATATAATTAATACTAACTATGGAACTACAAAACTATGATCTTCCAGCAGAGCTGTGAGTAGACCTTTCTGAGCTCAGTTATAGAATTAAAACCAAAGGCTAAAGAGGTCACACAGACAAACCATTCAGTAAAAACTGTAAAAAAGACCTAGCCAAGACAGATTATTCACTGTATAATACCTTAAATGGATGGTTGTGTAATATAAGCAAATAACCCCATAAGGACACACCAGTAACAGGATTTCAGATTTTTTTTTTGCATTCATTTATTTGCTAACCTGGTAGGCCCACAGGACAAAGTGTCACTTTTCTGGTTAAGTAACATACTCAGTCACACAGTTATCAAAAGGAGGTTGAAAGATTTGGGTTCCCATCAGCATCTCGAATGGTGACGATATCGAATTCGGTATTATCAGGTCGAAAATGCCGAAAGTGCAGAATGTCGAACAGGTAATCGGAACTCTCCGTAAGGTGAGATTTCCATTTACCTCAATGCAGTGTGGTCTCGGAGCTGGTATATTTAAGTAGCGGTGGGTGTGGGGGCTGCCTACACCCTTTAGTTTTTTTTTTTTTTTTTTATTGGCATTCGAAAATGTAATAGGTCTATCATTTCAGTTCGACATTTAGTGATTCGACCTATTACATTTTCAAAATGCTGATATAGACCCAAAGATTCAAACCCTGTATGCTTGACTAGAGGAAAAGGTTCAATAACAGCTCAAGACCATAATCTTCTGCACTGACACTGCCAGACTATTTCTTATCAGCTTAATTCAGTACAAATAGAAACATTTGTGGTAAGATGCATGGCAAGTTGGCTAAAATACAGAACTCACATAGTATCAGGTACCTAATCAGAAAATTTAAAGGTGGCTAGTGGTATGACACAGGGCTCAGTGCTTGGGCCTGTATTGTTTGGCATTTACTTTTTTGATCTCTAAAATCAAGAACCAAGATCTCTGGCTAAGTAAGAGTCCAAATGACTGTAAGCTTGGAGTCGTTGTCAAATTCACCTCTGACACCCAAGCCATTAAGCAACAATTTATATTTTTAAATACCAGGTGCTCTTAAAATGGGATCATATTAAATGCTAAGAAGTCAATATTGTCACATATGGAAGACAAACCCTCCCCCAGCATAACATATAGAAAACATTCCGCACTAAAATGAGAATGTTGTTAAAGACCTTGTATCTGGGTTTGATAATTCCTCTCTTTGATCATCATATTATGATAGTAGTCAGGAAGTCCTTCTACTTAGCACAGATAATCTCCAAAGGAATACCATCTAGCTCTAAAGAGGTCATTCTCCTCTTGTACTCAGCACTGTTTAGGCAAAACAATCGAGTACAATATCTCCCTTGGGATGCATCTCACTAGATAAATCAAACAACTAAATAGCCTCCAGAGATTCCTAATTAAAAAATAACTGGCTTAATACAACTAAACAACCAAAAAAGACTAGAACCACTGTCCCTTTACTCAGTATCTTGTAGACTCCTGAGGGGAGATTTATGCCTTATCTTTAGTGTCACCAGTATCTTGTAGCTCTTGTATCTCCACAAATCAACTAGTCCAACAAATACCAGAACCTGGGATCTAAATCTTCATCAGCAGATAAATAAAATATGGTGGAGAGATAGATCCACTGTGTAGTGCTTTCCCATCTCTAGAATACACTGTCTCTGTAAATTAAGCATTATGAAGTATTATCTTTCTTCATATGGGAACAGGATAATTGAATGGGTATTCTCAAGGTCATCCCTGGCTTGACTGGCCAAGATGTCCTTGACAAGGAAGGCATGGTCTAGTGGTGACTACTGGCAAGATAAAAATGGTCACAAGACTCAGTTACCTTGCATTTCCTATGATCCAATCATCCTGTGCAATCAGATTTATAGGTTCATATGTAAGTACCAGGCTAGCTGGTCTCATGAGCAATTTTACTCCTAGCCAATTTCCTTTTCAAAGGTAAAAATCAAACCCTGTAGTTTCTGATTGTAAGGTAAACATCTTAACCATTATACCAACACCCAACCCTTACTTATAAGCACTGTTCACTTTTTACTTTAACCTGTTGAGTACCAGTGGTATCACTTGAAATGCCATCCATCTGGCGATCAGCAGACCTATTAAGGGAAGTGTAGTGAACCTAAGAACTATAGCCCAAGTCCCTAATATAACTGTGTGGTAAACTGGTTGGCAGTAGTAGGATTCAAGCCCCTCTATTAAAGTTTTGGCCTTTTGCATTTGGTGGCACATGGTGCTAGACTGTTACACAATACTTAAGTAACACTCTGTACATCATAACTGTATTGCATCCCCTTAACTGCAGGTTTAATTATTATATTTTGTATCAACTATAACTGCCTTCAGGGCCAGACATTGGACTTTGATTAAATTATACTGCATATATAGTTAGAACATTCATGTAAGTATTTGACAAGGTCTTGTTTCACACCATTGTAAATACAGTACCAAATCTGTTAGAAAATAGATGGACAAAGCGTGCTTGATTTTTAAATTGGACTAGTTGAATAGTATGAGCTGTAGTACAAGTCTGAACTGCAGTCGTTTGTGTCTTGAAAGCAAAAAAAATGCTTTAATTGTAATTTACATGAAAATATCTAAAGGTCTAACAGCACTTATGATGAAGAAACTTTTGAGATAGGATTGGAGTTTAACCCCGTGTTTAGAATAGTGAAAGTCTCATCAGATACTGCAGACCAGTCTAATAACTACTTGGTGACCTTTCTCAGAGAAAGAACAGAAGCTTTTGAATGCATTTGTTGCTTATTTGAGCTAAAACTGCTTTGTTGATATTAAACGTGGTACTACTTATTGTTTCTGCATCTTTTAAGCTCTGGTGTACTTCACTTCATTGATATTTTTAATGACCTATGCTCTAGAGATGACTCTCTGATATTTTTTCCACTTGCCATTAATCCGAACCATGTTTCTGAGATCTCCTCACTTGACTCATGATAGCACAGTAAATATATTCCATCTACTTTGTTTCTATCAAAATGATGTACCCTGTGTGAATACTTTCATATCCTAAGGAAGTTTTTGGCATTTCTGAGTGGCTGTTGTAATCTCATGCAGTTGCAGTTCACTAAAATGATGTACCATGTAATCATTAAGCTGCTAAAATTCACGTTTTGCAAGTCGTGTTCAGTGTCATGTAAGCTTGTAACTTTTGCATTTAATAGCTCTTTGCCATTTATCATACTCTATTAAAATTTTAACAAACTACAAGGAGTACTTTAAAGCTAACCATTCTATTAGGTCATTAAAGTTGAGACCAAAGGAAAAAGAAAGCTTAACATTTCCTCCAAGACCTTTTGGGACTTTTCCATGTAATAAATATCACTGTACCAGAATAATATTTGACAAATTATTTATTTCTGCTTCAGCATAAACTTTAAATCATTTAACATATTACCCATCTTCTGTTTCAAGTTATCTTGTTCTCCATTAGCATTGACAACTAGTGTAACTGTAGCTTTCAGAACAAAAGCTGACTAGAACTCTTTATCCACATTGGGAGAGGTATGTGTTCTCATGGATTGTCTTATGGACAGCTGAACTAGATATCAGCCTTTAACACCATTCAGCCACTGATGCATTCCTGCCATTTGTTTATTTTTTAAAGAAAAGAAATATGGCATAAGCATTTCCTACTTAAAAAAAAAATAAATGACCAGTGGTGCTTTTTTCATATCTGTGGTTTCCCTGTGGGGGTGCTGTATACCTGCCCAGTCAATTTGTGGAGCTTTCTGCTCATTCCCATCCTAGAATTTACAGAATTTGTAGGATGGCTAGAAGCAGAAAGAATGTGAAAATTCTGTAGTTATTGGATGGACACTGTAGAAAAGTGCAGCAGTGGCTGGTGACAGCAAAGAATCATTTTTTTTTTAAATGCTGGTGGGCAATTAGATATAGGTAATGTGAATTTGGAACATATACATTATCATGTGTTCCTTATTTTTTCATTTATTTTTATTTTATAAGATTTAACATTTGAGTTGCACACAGACAAGTTAACTATAATTAGAGGGCTTGTCAATGGAGGAATTTGACTGACTGCAGCTGTTTCCTCATTATTGTGGATATGCAGAACTATGCAATGTAATTTGTATGAAACAGCATAGAAACACCAAACAAAAAACAAGAAGTCCACCGTTCAAAATAAAATGTAGTTTAATAAAACACAAAGCTTTCGAGTCAGGCTTTTCTTCAGTGTGAATCAATATAATATTACACCACTACCACAAAAGATATATATATATATATATATATATATATATATATATATATATATATATATATATATATATATATATATATATATATATATATGTACAGCACAGCCAATCATTTAAGCACATCAATTAATACTAATTACATATAAAAACAGTTTAAAGTGCCCCAACTTAAAACCATGTTATAGGCACTTTATTAGGATGGAAATCCATTACATTTTATCATACCTATCCTTAAGAACAGGTTTAAGACTTTTGCTGTTATTAAGACCTGGTGGGCAATCTGTCCTGAAGTAATTGCTGCATTTATATTCAGCCAGCTCAGTTTTATTGACTAACTCCCCATCATTCTTATTAGGAAAAAGAACTTGTAGAATCCTAAATTTAAAACAATGTTGTATACCATAAATAGATACATGCTTAACTAAAGCATTAGTAAGGACCTCCCTATGAATATCCAACATATGAGCACTTATTCTTTCTTTAAACTTTTTATTTGTCTTCCAAATATAAAAAACATTGACACTGGACACAGTTAACAAAATAAACCACATTTTCTGTGTTACAAGTCCCTGATGCTTTGAACTCAAATCTCTCCCCACTAATAGGGTGGATGGTAAATAATTGAAACAACATGGGATACTTTATTGTGTTGCTACTGTTTGGAACAAATTTGCAATACATTATACCATTATTTTTTATCATAATCAGATATTTGAAGGATACAAAGTCAACAGAGTGGCTATAAGTACAGGGTGAGTTTGGGTTATCTGTGGATGAAAATAACTGACCTTTTTCTCATTTCTTTAATTTTTACAGTCACTAATCTAGCTTTGTAGGACTAATGTGCATTTTCGTTAAGTAAGATGGAATACTTTAGTATGATTACTGTGTGTTTGTAAGAAGTAACTTGAAATACATAACAGTGGCATTATTGTTATTATTATTTACCTTAGTCAGACATCTGAGATATACACAGTTAATAAAGTGATTATAATTAATGGGCACAATGGCCATATGTGGATAAAACTGTTCTAACACTGCTGTTTTTAATCATCATTAAACAAAAACCTAAGCAATCTTCAGGACATAACCTCTACAGTTACCATCCAGCCCTATCATGGAACAAGCTTCCCATGACCCTCAGAAATAGTACCTACTTTAAAACCTTCAAGACACCTGTCAGAAATTACCTTAACAGCACCTGGAGGTGTCACTGCAATCATCCCACTTGAAATCTTCCCTATTTTCTACATTATGATTCCCCCATCCTCCTTACAACCTTTTCTTCTCCCAGTATGTTGCTATCCTTTCTAACTTCTAGCATTTAACTATAACATCCAACTACTGCTCCACACCCCTCCAAATTCTTGCCCGCTATTTTTCTGTCACTACCACCTTTCTTCCTTCCATCCCACTATCTTGTTCCACTGTATCTGTAACTTACCAAACTTACTACCATTACTACCTTTCTAGACTTATGTGACACTGCCAGCCCAGTTATCTGGAATTTTGTAAAAAATTCTATATCATTTGTGAATATTGATATGATTTATACATAACAGTATGTTATGTATTGAGCTTCAAGAATGTAACCAAAACATACCTTGCTGGTACATAGAAAATTAAAACTTCAAGAAAATAAGTTGAAATTAAGTGCTTTACAATGTGCTATAAAAGTTAGTTAATGCAGCAAGGAGACAAGATGTCTAGAGCTAGAAGTTTCTTTCTATTACCTTGGAGAAAAGTAATTACTAGGTTTAAAATGTAAACTGTTGTATTGTTTTATGACTTCCTAGCAACTGCACATCTTTGAGACATGTATTTTTAACACAGAGATGCTAGTTTCTGTTTGCTTGGGAACTGAAGGCACTTGACCATCCAAACTGACTCAGCAGAATGTTTGATAGTAATTTAAGAACTCTCTCAAAGAGAGAGACTATGTGCATTTTGTACTTTTGTCTTTGACCTGGAAATATCTGTCATCAGCACTTCTGTCTGCGTGTTGTCTGTAAGTAAGACTTAGGGCATAGTATCGCTCTTACATGCAAATAGAAATATAGTAAAGATTAGTTTAGATGTTTTCTGTATTTATTTGAGACTGTTCTGCAATGTTGTTTTAAAATATTTCCTGTGATTCTGAACTCTGAAGTGACTATGTTAATTTTCTATTGTCTTGTTCTTTTATTATTTATTACTAAATATATTTAAACCTATTTTTGTGGCTGATATTTGTGAGACATATTTAAGCTCTTAGTGTACTTGCATTTTATTTGGTGACACTATACAGGCCACTCCTAAATAGCCTTACAAGTCTTAGTTGCACTTACCATATGGATAATCATAACATTACACAGTAGGACTGGTCACCATTTGGGAAGGGTCTTAAAGTAGCTGATAAAGGGTTCTGGTGGCAGTGATAACTACCTTATGGTCTGGACAGGAAGGAACATAACTAGTAAACATGTGCCAGTCTTTCCCATGTGTGTGTTTGTGTATAAATCAAATCTCCATGTATGTATGTGTGTCAGCTACTTGGGCAGAGACATGAAGCACTGATTGGACAGAAAGAGTGTTGGGAAGATTTGGCTTGGAACCCTGGTTAAGGACTCAACTCTATAGCTGTGCTAGTGGGGAGTCTTATTGGGGATCTGGAGAAAGAGAGAGAAACCAGACCCAGACTGAGTGTGATCTCTGCTATAAAGAGAGAAAGAGAGAAAAACCAGACCCAGACTGACTGTGATCTCTGTATGCCCTTAAGAGAAATCAGCTACTTGGGCAGAGACATGAAGCACTGATTGGACAGAAAGAGTGTTGGGAGGATTTGGCTTGGAACCCCGGCTAAGGACTCAACTCTATAGCTGTGCTAGTGGGGAGTCTTATTGGGGATCTGGAGAAAGAGAGAGAAACCAGACCCAGACTGAGTGTGATCTCTGTATGCCCTTAAGAGAAATTGTACTTTACTGTGATCCTTCCACTGTGTATGTGCCTCACTGTTGCCAGTGGTGAGGATTGAGGCTCCTTGATTACTGGGCTAGTGGAGGGGTGTTACAACCTATATACACATTTCTTCTGCATTCTTGCCACTCTGTTCTTTCCCACCTCCTTTATACTCTTGACCTATTTGAAATGCCTCATTTGCTGAATTTCCCTGACTTGTACAGCATTGGTCATCTACTTAATTCTAATCTTATATAATCTTTTTTGTGTTTATTATATATTTGTTTACATAACCTGTACTGAGAATTTACTACTTGTTTGTTATCCTCTCTTCACTGAAATAACCTGTGCTGAGAATCTATTACTTGTATGGTATCTTCTTTTTTACATTTATAACCTATATTGAGAATGTATTACATGCTTAATATGTACTGTGGAATTTTTAATTGCAAACTTTAGACTGTGGAGCTTTTCTCCCTGGGCCTCCGCTGAAAAAGGGCACAAGTTCAGATGGACTATCCTGGTCAATAAATGTCAAATAAACAAACCGAATCATTGAGCAGGTATGACATGGCAGTAATTTCATACACTGTATTGCATTTTATGAAATCAGTTTAAATCTAGAATTTTATAGTCGGAGTTCATGTGTGTGAGGTATATTATGTATTTAACAGTAACAAGTTGATCTTAATCTCTTTCACTTTCTATTACAGTCAGACATTGGCTGTGCACATAAGTGGCTATCTTTGGTTTTCTGGGTAGCGTGTCTGTGAAAGCAAATGAACATTTGCACAATGTCACATTGACTAGCAATGCCATCTCAAAGCAATTAGCTCTGGTTGTGTTCTTAGCTGTCACACCTTCTGTGTGGGATCTGCAAACTTGAACCAAGAAACCATTAAAAACTAAGTAAAAAGAAACATGCCGGACTGCAGAGACTCTGACCAGTGCTTAAAGCTAGCCACAGACCACAAAATGTGAAAAAAAAAAACAAGCGGAAGTCAATGTAAGATAAGCACTTTAATTTTAGGTCACATGACAGCTAAGCTCCCAGAATGAAAATACATAATTAAAGCAACATAACCACAAATATTTTTAAAAACATAAAACGTTAAAAATAAGTGACAATGCCAACAGGAATGGTGTCATGTGACTTTTTACAATTAGTATTTAAATTATATCTCTTGTTCTGTAAAACTGATCTGAAGAAGTTTTATTAAAATAAAATCAAAAATGCTTATCCTTTGTTGACTTCCACTTTTTTTTCACATTTTGTAGTTTGTGGTTAGCTTTGAGCATTGGTTGGAGTCTCTGGAATCTGAAAACCTGTCTAATCTCTATGAGGGATTATCCAGGTACTTAGTTTCCCCGAACATCTGAAAGATGTGTGTGTGTGTGTGTGTGTGTGTGTGTGTGTGTGTGTGTGTGTGTGTGTGTGTGTGTGTGTGTGTGTGTGTGTGTGTGTGTGTGTGTGTGTGTGTGTGTGTGTGTATGTGTGTGTGTGTGGGTAATATCACAAATTTTTATATTTTTGGGAATATACATAACTCTTCTTGGTAGCAGTGAAAAAGAACAGTTATATTATCTTCCAAAAATGTGGTATAAAATGCAATAAATTAAACCTGCCCTCCACACCCCAGGCTGTATAAGTGTCTTTCTGTGCCAGATTAGAAGTAGCAGCTGCTCTGAGCCCCACATAGTCCTAAATCTGCCAAGCTCAGAGGTGTGTACCAGAAGTTCCTTAGTTGTTGTGGGAGTCTGTGGATAGTGTAGTCGTTATGTCTTTGTCTTTACCTTTTGGAAGCAGGGTTAAGGAAGTATACTGCTTGCATACATCTGACAGCAGAAGTTTGAAAGATGTTACCCTGTTCTATTTGTTCTTTTACTTTTGTCACAGTCTGACATCACAGGGGTACACAGAAGTTGATTGCCTTTTGAAGATAAGGTGAGGAAGTAAGGTGAGGAGGCTCTTTGTATATATTTATGACATTAACCACTTGAAAACCTTCTTTTTCTCCTTAACCAATGTTAAAATACAACTTTCACCTTTCTCAGTCCCTCTGTATTTTTGGATTGTGTGCATTTACTGCTATTTATCTCTTGCTCCATTCTCAATTGCCATAATTTCCAAGAATAAACATTCTTCAAACTTTTTTCTTGCTACTCTTCTGATCCCACTTTTCCATGTGTAAATTGTAGCTCTCAGCATAATATAAATACTTTTTTAACTAGTTTGCATTACTTTTATGTTCCGCTGTTGGTTGTAGTAGTTATATTTTTGTTGCAACCTGGATTGAGCCTGCAACTGGTAATACTGGGATAAGTGCTTCAGCCCAGTAACCAAGACATAAATAAAAATAAAAAAAAATAAATGAAAATAAATAAATGACTGTGGCTATTTGTGCATTCAATTTCAATCATTTCTAGTACCAGAGGGATACCCAGAAGGTATTTTGTGGGGGGAGGATAGGGGGACGGGCATTGTTTCCATACATGTTGTATCCTCCACAAGTATTCATTTTGTCAGTTTATTGTAAAGTACTATTTTGTCAGCAATGAACATTAAGCAGCCTTGATTATGACATTACTATTTTGAAAGAAAACAATAAGACTGAATTTGGCTCCTTAAGACTGAATTTGGCTCCTTAAGAATGAATTTGATTCCTTACTCTTTATTTTGCTCAGGAGTAAGGAACCAAATTCATTCTTAAGGAGCCAAATTCAGTCTTATTGTTTTTTGCTCAGGGCTGCGGTGGTGATGCTGCAGTAGCATTGTCCCCTCACAGTTAGATGTTGCCCGGTCAATTCTCAGTTAGAGCGTCTTCTGTGTGTCGACATGCGTGAATGGGTGTTCCTTCATTGAAGGTTGTGCATTAGGCCCGGCAAGCCAGCACGTAAAAATCTACTGCCAATCATTATCGGACAGGAGTTCCGCTGTGGCGACCCCTAACCGGGAAAAGCTAAAGACACAAACAAACAAACTCCTTATTTTGCTCAGACCATCTTTGGATTAGTTGTTTGAGGAAAACATTCTAAAATGCACTTCAGAGTACCTGTAACTCTATGGCTTCTGTGTGCCTAGCAGACCCAGACCATTGGCTTATTCTTTTTTTTTTCTATTTCCTCCAAAGTAAATACGATGAACTTTTGACCAGTTAGGATGTTTTAGAAGGATGCAGGAAAGGGAAAGTTGAAAAGTATAACTGAATTTCTTTCCATAGTTATTATTGTTTAGGCCATGAATGGATGGAAAGTTTAGGAAAATTTCTCTAAAATTCTCTTCAGAGAATCTAGTACTCAGTGTCTTCTGGGGACCAACATTTTTCCCAGACCTCTGGCCTAATTAAGTTATTTCTTCTTTATTTATTAGAAACTTGACCAATAAGGATGTATTGAAAAATGCAGGAAAAAAATGAAAAGTAAGAAAAAGATGTGAGAAAAGAAAGAAAAAGTTGATGCTGTGGGGAGACCAGAATGGTGGGAAATGGGGGGAATAAACACTGAGGAGGTGAGGAGTGAACAGCTGGAGCAGAGTGTTATATGTTTTAAATAAACTGATGGCAGTAAATCAGACAAATTTTGAGGAAATGTACTATTCTTCTCACCAAATCAGCCACTGTCTCACCAGTAAAATAAAGTTCAACTTCAGATATATATAATAATATAAGTAGCTTTCAGATTATCTTACTCTCTTTTTCTTTGTTTTGTAGAAGACGAAGATGAGACAACAGCTGTGTTCCCTATACATAGGCCTGTAGCTATGTTTTTTTGGTGCCCAGGGAAATGCCCTTTTTTGACAGTACCTTACCCAGTCTAGGGCTGTGGACAAAGAAAAAAAGGCATTAACCCAAGATGTGGACCAAAAAAAGAAATATTTTATGGAATGCGCACCTCGCTACAGATTCCGAAGGAGCACAAAACTATTGCAAGGAACTTTGGTAAACTATAGCAAGGACTGAACACATTGCTGCTTAAGTACTTTGTAGCTATTCCTACAGGGACACAGCAAGAGGACAAAAGGGCTGACCGTGACACCACAATGCTTCTGTCCAGAGCAGACACCCCTCTTCCCTGCCCTTGCTATGGCTCTACTTTTGAAGATAACTACCATTGGGAGGTTGTATGCCCTCAGTTTCATATTAGAGGATTCCTTGCTTTTGTGAGGTAGAACATATTGAAGTGCACAGAGATAATGATATTTAATATACAATAATTAAACAAAGTGACAACATTAATCTCTTGCTGTCTGTGGGTAATGGTATTCCTGATTGTAAGAGCTGTACAAAGTCACATTAGTGGGAAAGTAGAAAGCATGGATTAATATTTCTCTCCACAAGATCATTTTAAAGGGATTTTGGTAGACTGATGGAAAACTATGATATCTAGAAGATATTTTTCATTTATTAACTATATTAGCAAATTGAAATAACAGTTTTTTTTTCTGTTTTACAATATTTTCATTTTCAGTTTGTGATATTTCTGTAATAAGAACTGGAATTTAAGCTCTATTCCTTTGGAGCTCAGATCAGACTGATCTGTCAGCCCTTACTACTATGAGGCACTGCTTTAATCTCTGTCACAGGGGTGCCATTTTTCTTTCAGATTATAGCGTTAATCTCTGTCATAGGGGTGCTGTTTTACTTTCAGATGACAGTTGTTGCAGAAACACATAAAGAATGAATCTGCTGTTAATTGTTTAATGTATCTGAACCTTGAACTAAACATACAATGGTGGAAATGGGAGTTATTACTGACATTTGTTTTGTTCTCCACTGGCTCCCAACCTTCAGCACCTTACAATCTATTGGACTGTTTGTTCCTTCATTCCCTGAGAGGTGAGAGCCAGTTAAATATACATAATTCTGGCAATGAGCAGGGCTTTTTATGCTTGTGGCCTAACCCTCCCAATGGCTGACTTTAGCACCTGTACCACTTTAGAAGACCCAACTACTCCAATATATGCTTGTGGGTGTGTGCTTTCATGAGCATGGACACTCACACATGCACACACACTGCAGAAAACTACTATCACCAGCTTAGCAGAAGCAATCTCATGTCCTTCATCTATGGTCCTAGTCATTGCCATCAAAACATATCTATTGTGCATGGTGGCAATTGGCCAAATCAGCACAACCAATCATTCCCCCTGGATGGCTAAGTTGACATTAGCCCTTACTCCCAGCCTCTCCCTGCATGGCATTTTCAGTAGCCAAGCCAGTAGCTGAACTCATCTGGGTTCTAAACAGGGCCTCATCATTGTACACCCCAGAGCTGGGAACATTACTTTAAAATTACCCATGCTGATTAGTTTACTGACTCTGCCAATCTCATGCGATGTTCATTACTGAGGTCTATATTGAATAACCGAAGAGGTGTTTCAGTGAACACCTCTTCACTGACACATAAAAAGTGAACACACAAAACCATGAATGCTGACATCAGTGATTTCTTTCCCTGGGAAAGAAATTGCTTGTCTAAAAAAAAATAACATAATTAAAACATAAAATGGGGGGGGGGGTCCCCCACACACCCCAATGTGGGGGGGGCTGTGCCCCACACACTCCTAACTAAATAAACCAACTCAGAGATTGTGCTACAGTAGGAAAAAGGGCAAACCTATGAGGATGGCCAAGTGATTTCTTTCCCAGGGAAAGAAATTGCTGTTCTGAACGATCGTGCTTTAATGCGTTTGTTCATTATGTGTCGGCAAAGAGGTGTTTGCTAAAACACCTCTTCGATTATTCAGTATAGACCCTCATTAGTGTTAGGTCATTATGAATGTTACTCTTTGACTTATGTATCTGTTAGGTGACACTGTCAAGTGGTAACAAGTAATATGTTTTGAATCCATTTACTGTTTGTAACAGCTGTACAAAGTCACATGTGGCATTCATTGCCTATGTTATATTTCTTGTACTTGGCATTCTTTTTGACTGACACATCCTTTCAAAGAAATTCATTAGTAATTTTGTTTTCCTGCAAAAAAGCAAACTTTCAGTTGTGATCTGATAAGAATGTGAATTTGACTATGTGCAGTTTAATAAGGTGGTATAGAAATAGTATATATATGTGTGTGTGTGTGTGTGTGTGTGTGCGTGTGTGTGTGTGTGTGTGTGTGTGTGTGTGTGTTTGTTTCATTATTGTCACAAAATTATCAGGGAAACTAGAAAACTTTGATATTTTCAGCAAAAGGTTAACTCTTTTTTTCCCCCTATATATCTGCACAATGGTTTTCTGTTCCTTTTGTTAAAGGCTAAAATATTAATTAATTAAACAAAATAATTAAAACACAGGAAAATGATGCTTTATTAATGGTATATACATTCTAGCACAGTAGACCTCTTCCCATCAGATTTTCATTTATGTTTTCTGAAAGACACATGCCAGGGACAATCTCTTTCCACCTCAAGAAAAACACAAATACAGCAGAGCAGTGAAAGTCATGTGTTACAAAAATCAACTTTCATTCAGCCATTACAAAGTCAACATTTGCTTTACCATAACCCAGCTTCCTCAAAGCATTCTTTATCCTCTTTTTCCTGCCAGCCAGCTTTCATTGAGTAATTTGCAGAAAGGAATTCTTCCTTATTTTTTCCATGTCAGATCAATGTCTGCTTAAAGAAGATGTGTCACTGTGCACCACAGCAAACCTTGCAGCCTACTGCTGTAACCACAGCTGTTTTCTCTCTCTCTCTTTTGACAGTCCATCTCCCTCTCCCTCTCTCTCTCTCTCCTAACGACACTGCTCGTAAATCTTTTTAACTAAACACAGACAATGTGATCAAAATCTACAAACTATTTTCTTCTATGTGAACTCCTTCCCGCAGTCTGCTATTTTGATGTATTCAAAGTACACATGAACACATAAAGTGATTGACATTTATATGACAGCTAACTGAAACAAAATGAAGTTACAGGCAATATGACAGCTTATGCTACCTTAAAGAAATATGGAGTCAGTTTTGCCAGTATTTTGTGGTCTGCTATATATTTCCTAATATAAAACAAAATAACCTGTGATTCATATCTGTGTTACTTTCCAGCTGAGTACAAAAACTCAGCAAAAATAATTAAAGCCTTTATTATGCTTGTTTTCTTTTTCTGTAACGACTATTGTACAGCGAGAGCATGCATAATAATAATAATCTTAATTTTGTTATGGTTGACAAATTAGCTTGAAGAGACTTCAGGATGATCATATTTGCATGTGGCACTGCTAAGACAGTCTCTGCCCTTCTTCTTTCCCATCCCTTTCTGCACTATAATGTGCCGATGGTGAACTACAATAATATGGATATGAAGTACTGTAAAGTCGAGAACGGCTTAGAGAATGCATTTTGTGTCAAAACAGTTAATCTTAATGTTGGGTCTGTAAAGGAAAGAAACTATGGAAAGTACATTTTGTTTCAAAGTACTCCTGATTTATGACTAACGACAAAACGAATTTGGAAACACAGGCTAAACATGTGCTCAGATCCAAGTGAAGTGATCGCAAAGTGCAGAAACCAAAAAAAAAGAATGAATAACTTTCTGGTGGAAGATATGTTATAATTAAAGACAGCTGCCAGTTAGAAAAATGGGCAGCAGATCTTGTAGTTCCCTACAGTGTGTAAGACTGCAAGACTGGAAGTATCATGCTGTAGTACACAGCCAGGTGACTACAATGGTTAATAAAATGAATATGGAGTAAATAAGGGGACCTGATAAATGTGATATGGAGAAGGTAATACTATGTTTGTTGGAAATTCCAGGATACTCATTCATTTTGACAGCACTATGGAAAGAAAGCTTAATCTGCTGTTAGGAGAGAGAGGAAGAGAAGAAAAGATGGGAAAACATAGGAGATCTATGGTACAGCAAACAGCTATACATGAAAAAAACACTGATAGGCAAACTACTTTCCCTATATAGAAGAGAAACTGATGTGTAGCTAACAGACTATTGTTTCTCCATTCTTTGGTATGAAAGATGAAAGTAGGTACCGTGACACCCAAGGCAAACCCGTATGAACATCACAAGAAGAAACCACAATATCAGTCAATGCTTCATTACTTGAAAATAAATGGAGTGGCTGGATCTGTGCTAGATGCAACACATTAAAAAAAACAGTTAAGGAATTAAAAAGCATATTTGGTGTCAAAAAAGTATTACAGCTTTTTATAAACTTTCCAACAGACCATTTATTTAATATCTGACAAGTGCAACTAATGTTACAGACAGAATTCTGAACTGCATACGGAAGTATTCCTGTAAACAAATACACAATCTTCTTCTTTCGGCTACTCCCATTAGGGGTCGCAACAGCAGATCAACTGTTTCCATTTCTTCCTGTCCTCTGCATCTTGCTCTGTCACACCAACCACCTGCATGTCCTCTCTCACTACATCCATAAACCTTATCTTAGGCCTTCCTCTTTTCCTGTTACCTGGCAGCTTCATCCTTATCATCTTTTTTCCCAATATACTCTGCATCCCTCCTCAGCACATGTCCAAACCAATGTAATCTTGCCTCTCTGGCTTTGTCTCCAAACCTTCCAACATGGGCTGACCCTCTAATATACTTATTCTTAATCCTGTCCATCCTTGTCACACCCAGTGCAAATCTTAACATCTTCAACTCTGCCACGTCAAGCTCTGACTCCTGCCTTTTTGTCAATGCCACTGTCTCCAACCCGTATAACATAGCTGGTCTCACTACCCTCTTGTAGACCTTCCCTTTCACTCTTACTGGTACTCGTCTGTCACAAATCACTCCTGACACTCTTCTCCACCCACTCCATCCTGCCTGTATTCTCTTCTTCACCTCTCTTCCACACTCACCATTACGCTGAACTGTTGATCCCAAGTATTTAAACACATCCACCTTTGCCACCTCTACTCCCTGCATCCTCACCATTCCTCTGTCCTCCCTCTCATTCACACACATATATTCTGTCTTAGTCCTACTGACCTTCTTTCCTCTTCTCTCTAGAGCATATCTCCATCTCTCCAGGGTCTCCTTCAACTGTTCCCTACTGTCACTACAGATCACAATGTCATCTGCAAACATCATAACAAGTACACAATAAATAAATAAATAAATAAATAAAGTAACATCTAGAAAATTAAGAGGTAACAGTAATATCACAGTTATTTTCAAAGTAGCAGATAAAGTTATATATGGCAAATACTGGCTTACTTGCTTTTACATTTAAGTACCATTTTGTATTTTGTGGAATCTGTTATAATTTTGGAAATGACAAAAATATGAAGAAGCACATCTGAGGATTATAAAAGAAAGCATTTTAATAGAATAAGCAGTTAAAGGGCATTTTTACCTATTCAATATTTGTCCAAAAAGTTTACTATTTTAGAAATATATAAACAAAAATGGTCTTCAGGAAAATAACTGGAATACACCATGACTTATCAATGGTACATTTTCATTGTTTGAAATAAACATAAAGTGATAAATGGAAGCGAAGGACTCAAACTCCAACTATAACAAAACCAGTCTACTATAAAACAAAAGGAACATGTTTATTAAGTGCTTTCATCTCAGACAATGTTGGACTTCATCAGACAACATTAACATCACAAATCACCAGTTAAATATTTAATCCAAAGTCACATGACCCCCCTACCTTCAGTTTTAAAGTATCCAAGACACATTTAAACATACACACACACACACACACACACATATATATATATATATATATATATATGTATGTATATATATATATATATATATATATATATATATATATATATGTATGTATATATATATATATATATATATATATATATATATATATATTTATATGTGGGTCTGCTTCACTTCATTGAAAGCTTGTTTCACTGAAAGTCAAATCAGTAGGGCCACTTCACTGAAAGCTCACTTCACTGAAAACTTATCTGACTGAAACTCATTTCATTGAAAGTTATATATGACCTTTTCCCCAGTGTAGTGCGATCCTGGAGTTAGTATATATATAGTAAGGGGGGGTGGCACACACACACACACACACACACACACACATATATATATATGTATATATATATATATATATATATATATATATATATATATATGTATATATATATATATATATATATATATATATGTGGGTCTGCTTCACTTCATTGAAAGCT
This sequence comes from Protopterus annectens, assembly GCF_019279795.1. Classification (NCBI taxonomy): domain Eukaryota; kingdom Metazoa; phylum Chordata; order Ceratodontiformes; family Protopteridae; genus Protopterus; species Protopterus annectens. The sequence goes on from NC_056748.1 coordinate 754,726,546, forward strand.
TGTTTCACTGAAAGTCAAATCAGTAGGGCCACTTCACTGAAAGCTCACTTCACTGAAAACTTATCTGACTGAAACTCATTTAATTGAAAGTTATATATGACCTTTTCCCCAGTGTAGTGCGATCCTGGAGTTAGTATATATAGTAAGGGGGGTGGCACACACACACACACACACACACACACACACACACACACACACACATATATATATATATATATATATATATATATATATATATATATATACACATATATATATATATATATATATATATATATATATATATAGATACTCACATTTATCTTAGCCCAAAAACCTACCCAAATTAATAATAAATATCACCAGATATAAATATTTACACAACCTAAATATAAAATTAGAAAATATGTAAAAATAAAAATATATATATAGAAGTTAATAAAAACATCCTTCAAATAACTATCTACATTGAGCTTTTAATTTTAAAATACAACCAGTTTATGCCATTTCATTAAGCACAGGACAACCAACCACTTTCGAACACAAAATCCAATATAATTCTCTTTTCTCGAGCCATAATTGCCAGGGACCACCCCTATGATTTTCCTTAACTTGTTGAATGACCACAAATATAAAATTCTGTCCAGGATAATCTGATATGTGTTTAAAGAGGGTATTGGTCGTTTTCTGCTTACTGATTTCATAAATATGCTCATATATCCAATTCCTTAGTTTCTATTATGTTTTCCCTATATAGAACACAGAACAATACTGATACAAAACCCCAAGGACTACACCAGAACTATTACAATTAAATATTACGACCTGACTTCTGCGAAAATGCTCTTCAGCGAAAGTGCACTTTCGTGAAAGCTGATTCACTGAATTGGCAAAATAAATACATAACAAACAAAGAACATTGTTTTGCAGGTGGGCAAGCCCCACTGCACCCCCCACACCCCCACTATTTAAATGTATTAACTCCGAGAGTGCACTACAGTGGGGAAAAGGATATATTTCCTTATCCCCACTGTACCATGCTTCTGTGACTCAGCTTTCGTGAAAGTGCACTTTATCTGAAGTGCACTTTCATGGAAGTGGGTCATACTTTTCTTGTTTATATTGTGTATATATATATATATATATATATATATATATATATATATATATATATATAAGAAAACATGTAGAATTACAAAATTGTTACACTAGATTGCACATGAGTTACAATGAAGGTTTTGAAAAAGAATTTACAGTAAGAGTTTTGGTCTGTTTCACAAAAGCAATAAATGAAGGACACATAAAAAATGCATTTGTTATTAGATTATAAGCATATTCAAGGATAAGTAATTTAATAAAAATCTGATAGCAACTGGAGAAGGTACAGGTGGTTTATATCGAAGGATATTGTTATTGGTAATTAGGCGGAGGGTTGGAGGAGAAAGTGAGGATAAAATGTGTGTTTGAGAGATGAGTTAAGGAATAATGAAACTCAGTTTAAATATTTAAAAATCTGTCTTCTAGGTTTAAACAAATTGTATCCTGTGGACCAAGTATTTAAATTTAAAGATGAATTCTGCTTCTAAAATAAACAACCAGTGAGTAAAATGCAAAAATGAATTCTCAAGTTTGTACATTACAGAAACGGTTGACACTGTCATGTCACCATCATTAGTATCAAAATATTTGGCCACAAGGCTATTATCAGACTTTCTTGTTAGATGTCCCTTGAATGCTCAAAAACCTTAACCCTTACTAATCAGTTTGTTTACCCAATATAGCACTGTGGTTATCAATATTGATGGTAATAACCCCGGATGGATTACATCTGTCTTGTACGTTGCTTTCAAATGTCTATTATTAATAAGAGCAGATGCTAAATTTCCTAAGAAACACACTGAGAAGCATTCACATGTTGCTGTGATATCCTGAATTTAAGTTTGGATTAGAATAGTATGAAAGGACAGAAGGAATTAGTTTATCTTTTAAACTGATAAAATTCTTATATACTATCTTAGGTCTGCCTTTCAGATCTTCCTTTACAAGGAGTTTCTTGACAAAACATACCCATTTGTAAGACATTTACAGCTCTTTCACTGAATGAGGTGCGCCTTGTAACAAAATAAACCTTATTTTCATTTGCTGAAAACAAGAATTTGAATATTAGGTCTACTTAAGGTGTGTATTGCCAACAAATTCTTAGCTTAGTTCTATGCC